>NC_137823.1:14870345-15110345 GCF_963921795.1 Nannobrachium achirus | reverse complement strand
CGCCTATGAGATTTGAGAGACCTTTGATCCTATGTGAAAACATATTTTAATATTACATTATTTGATATACTACATTTAATAACTACCCTTTGTTTAGCGATTTTCAAAATGTTCTTTTCATAGAAAAAAAGTTTACATGGTCATGATTCACCTCCATCCTGGATGGCTTGGTTCGAGGCTTAACATAATTGTTATAAATATTTTTGTAAAAGTCTATGGCGAAAATGAATGGGGAATATTAAGTGACCCCAGGAATCCACTTCCGCTGCGATGCTCTATACCAAATTCCTGTTTACTTTCATTGTAGGAGAAAGCGTTAGCATAGCATCTCTCGGTTATGTTTTCGACCAGATACAAGTTGAGATCGGGGCTTCATTCATCGGGGATTACATTCGTTTATCTCCATGTGCACGGATCGTGCACGCGAAACGCACAGGGGGAAGACGACTCGGCCAAAATCCCCACTATATGCCAATGCAGATCGAGCTACTTCTGGTGAGTTTTAACCGGGGGGATTGACGGAGGAGAAAAAAAAGAATGCTGCCATCCTAGAAGGCATGCGTTGTTGTTGATGTTTGTAATCATAATATTATGTCTCAGATCATAATACAATGATAGAAATTTGTGGCTAGTCCACAACAAGCCATTCTGGTCAGGCTGGGGAAGTGTTAATAGAATTACTTATTTTATTACTGGGCTGCTAATCTTAGCATGCTACAATTCTGGCTAAATTCAGGAGCACTATGTTCGTCCCCAATGTGGCTGGAGATGGAGGCCTTTTCCTCAAGACCGGTGTCCTTGGCGGCTCTGGTCCATTCCCCTCTCAACTGTTCCTTCTCCCTGTACACAAAAAACATAATAGTTAAGACTTCTCTACAAATCTGGAAGCAGTTTAAACAGTATTTTGGCCTACAGACTCTCTCAACCTTAGCTCCACTAATTAAAAATCATGCCTTTCCCCCTTCAATATCAGATACCACATTCGCTGTATGGGCCAATCATGGAATCAAACAATTTAAAGACTTATATATTGATAACGTTTTCGGCTCATTTCAAGATCTCTCAAACTTGTTTGACCTCCCGAGACACCACTTTTTCCGATACCTTCAAATCCGGAGCTTTGCGCATGACAAGTACGCTAATTTCCCCAATATTCCTGAAAATAACCCCTTAGATAGATTCCTAGCCCAGGCACCCGTGAGAAAAGGTATAATCTCTTATTTTTACAACTCGATTCAATCTCTATCCTCTACATCGGTGAATAGCGTCAAGGGACACTGGGAGGAAGATTTGGAGATAGAGATACCTGATGACCTTTGGCAAAGCATCCTCGGGCGTGTCCATACCTCATCAGTATGTGCCAGACATGGCCTACTCCAGTGTAAAGTTGTCCATCGAACCCACTGGACTAAAGCCAGACTCTCTAGAATATATGGTGATGTTGATCCAAACTGTGAAAAATGCCATCAAACGCCTGTTACACATGCACACATGTTCTGGTCATGCACATCTCTGCGCACATTTTGGACCGAGATCTTTGTCACTCTCTCAGAATTAACCGGGACACTTATTGAGCCGAACGCAATTACCGCTTTGTTCGGAATTTCCAAACTCCCCCTATCTAGAATTCATGCGGATCTCATAGCCTTTGTAACATTACTGGCAAGACGTCTAATACTTATGAGATGGAAATCATCAACTCCGCCCTCCCACACACAGTGGATAAGAGACATAATCAATAACTTACAGCTAGAAAAAATCCGTTACACAATTAGAGGCTCTGTCAGAACATTCCACGACACTTGGGACCCTTTCCTGGAGTATATTAACAGAATAACCTTCCCAGTCATTCCTGAATAAGACGACCCCCCCCCCCCCCCCCCCTTTCTGGCTACAGAATTATTGAGATTCTACACTTGACGTCAAATGGTGGAGCTATGGTGTGACCAAAATGGCACTGTGTGTATGGGTGTGTGTATGTAAGTGTTTTTTGTTTTTGTTTTTGTTACCTTGTTTCCTTTTCTGTTTGTTTTGTTTCCCCTTCCCTCCATATGGCACATTTCATGAAATGTGCCATGATGTATTGTTGTGCAAAAAAAAAGAAAAACCCAATAAACAAATATATAAAAAAAAAAAAGAATTACTTATTTTTCTTATTTTTTTTAGGTATTAAAAATGATTGAATCATGTGGGGACCCGACCCACAGGTTGAGAAACGCTGCTATAGTGGGCATTTCCAAAAGCACTTACACTTCTGCTCGCTCACAAATGCAACAGGTTTCACTTCACATCATGCAGCTTCTTCGACAGCAGCAGCTACCACCCGACTTACACAACCCTGGCTTTAACGCCCCTTTCTAGCTTGTGTGTGTTGACAGAGTTTTGAAGAAAATGCTGAAATCGTTTGATAACGTATGACAATAACAAGCTTACAAACTGAGGCTGCAAATTACATTCCACATTCCTACTCAAACTAAGCAGATTACTATAAACAAAATGTTAATGTAGGTAAAGCCACATATTCTTTCACAGAATATCCATAGTTCAATAGACCTGGTAGTAATAATAGTGATATAATATACCTTCTAGTAATAATAGTGATTTAATATACTTTCTAGTAATAATAATATGAATATACTCACAAAGAAGAATGAAGTGAAGTGTGAGCCCCATCTTGATGAACGGCTCCAAATAACGTTATACTTCCTGTTCACTGTGAACTACCGGTAAAAGTTATTGAGAGAGAGAGAGAGAGAGAGAGAGAGAGAGAGAGAGAGAGTTGTTGCATCATGTTTTTTGTAACTTCTTCTTTAGTACTTAAATTTACTTAGAGCTCAGCTTAAGAAGTGAGTTCATTAAGATATTTAATCATATTGTAGAAATTACTGCATTGATTACTGCATTTAATTGTGAGCCTGACCTTTGACATTCTTAACCCAAAATGAATCATATTTCCAGGACAGACATACTGACCATTCTCACAAAGTTCCACACGTCTCTTCTGGATGTTGACCTTGACTGTCACTTTGACCTTTGAGTCTTGGATGTAAAGCTAGAAGGTTCCAGTCATTTATTTTAGTAATGCTTCATTAAGGGTGACATACGTCCTCTTCGTGGTCCTAAACATTTTGTCTGTGGAGGCGGTTTATGAATTCCTTAAAAGTGTGGGTGTTAACATTTATTAACTTTAACTATCTTTTTAGTGTCTCCAAGAGGCCGGTGTGAGCGTCCTCTTTTTGGTGGGTTCGTTATTGGTCTTGGTTTTGTGACGGAAGCCAGCAGAGCACGCAAGTACTACGTTCAGCTATGTATTTAGGTAACGTTGTGTCCTGTTGAGATTGGCACATTTCACCCAGTCACTCACGTCACTTTGTCTGCTGACCTCACTCAGCAACGAAATAAACAGTAAATAAATAAAAATAAAACAATTCACAGGAGGCGAGCAGTGATCACCGCATGATGTGCACCGCAATGTAGTTTCAAATGCACTACTCACTGACAGGTGGGCCAATAGTGTACAACAGCAAATAGTGGGAGGAATTAATTTGGCATAGCAACTACATTGTGGAGAGGTTAAACTGGGAAAAATGCTCCTTGGTGTGCAGTTGCTTCCAGGTCAGGTAGGTTATTATGGCCTCCTGGTGGCACTATTATAACAGACCAATGTGAAAACAGTGCCATTTCTGCCTCTGCCTTTCGCGGAAATCGGACGCTGCGTTCATGATTTGAGGCATTTTGTTTTTAAAAAAATGTCCTGCTGGTGGCGTTATTACAGGCCAATGTGAATTGGCCTGTAATAATGTCCTTGGCCTAGTGGGAATGTGCGTGCACAGTTTCACAGCAATCGGACGCAGCGTTCATGATTTCATGAATGGACAGCTCTGTCTTGATCACATGACTAGATGTAGTTGTCAACTTGATGAAGTTAATATGGTGGACTCACTGTAGTTATTAAGTTAATGGGTTTATTCATTCATTTATAATGCAGCAGTGTTGTTATGTGCCTAGCAGGGTAGTAGAGGTAGTATTCTGGTGTACCAAACATATGAAATATAAGCAACTTAATAATAATAAGGCATAAAAAGATAGGTAGGCTATATACTGTATACTTAATGGGCAAAGGTCAGAGCTTTTGATTTTGACCTCTGAATTGATAATACCGTACAATACGTAAACATTATTGTCAAAGTATAAAACAATAAAATGGGGGGAAAAAAGCCAGCAAGTGTAGTGGTCCGAGCACCCTAGGCTGCAATGCCAGTCTGACAGCGTGTTGCAGGTTCTAATCCCGTTCCCAATAACCTTTGCTGCGTGTCACTGCTCATCTCTCTCACTATTTCCTGTCAGTCTACTGTCCTATCAATAACGGCATAAAAGCCCCCCTCCCTGCCCCCCAAACAAAGAGGGGAACAAAAGAACAGACGCCTATTTTGCGGTGCTTCTTATCATCGAAAGATGACTCATCATTTGCAAGAACTAGAGTGTCAGAACTTAAATGGGAAGTGGTTTTGGGGAGGACTAGTTTTGGTGGTGCATGGTTTCCTGCCTCTCTACATGTTTATATTAGAGTAATACCATGTCAAATAGTCAAATAGTCTTAGAGTGTATTTAGATAAAGAGATGAAGTGATATAATCACTTCTAGGATGTAGGTAAACATAAAGACAAACATATTGTGATAATGTTGTAAGATTGGTGGATTAAGTTTAGTGTTTATTTTTTTTATTTTTACATCTATCAGTGCAGAGGTAAGCAGCACTATGTGGCTAGAGGTAGTGATGGAGGAGACATTTTACACTATATGACATTTAAACTGTAGAATGATGGAAACTGTGGACAAAGAACATCTGAACAGTATACAGACACACGCACGCGCGCGCGCGCGCGCACACACACACACACACACACACACACACACACACACACACACACACACACACACACACACACACACACACACACACACACACACACACACACACACACACACAGGCGTGCACACACACACACACACACACACACACACACAGACACACTCACACTCACACACACACACACACACACACACACACACACACACACACACACACACACACACACACACACACACACACTTCTGGAAACTGATGACTGAAGATTAAAGAGAGAAGTGGTTATAAAGATACAGAAGTGGTCGACTTTATCATCAACCTCACGTTGTCGTCCAGTAGATCATATCTCACACCAGGCCTGGCATTTCATCATTTTATGGGCAAGGCTGTGTGTGTGTGTGTGTGTGTGTGTGTGTGTGTGTGTGTGTGTGTGTGTGTGTGTGTGTGTGTGTGTGTGTGTGTGTGCACACATGCGCGTGCGTGCATGCATGTACATTTCAAGGCTGCTCAACAGCACCTCTCTGGTCACCCGGGGGTACTCAGGCTACATACATACAGTACAGACAGACACACACACACACGCATAGACGCATACACACACGCTAAGGAGTAAAATAAGTTACAATATTCGTTAACAGTAAGAATATTATGGTAATATATTACTTGCTGGAGAGACTGATAAAACTATAGGAAGTACATGACACATGCAATAAGAATAAGAGAAGTGGGAGGAGTTTTGGTTTTAATTAAAATGCAAATAATACAAGCACACCTCTGATGAATCTTTCGTCATGATGTTGAATGATGTTTCAATGTCCATTCAAACATCATCCATACAATAATTATCACAATCATTGAACAAACTGAAGCGACGTTTATTCTAAAATATATATGAAAAAATGTATTCAATTCAGGGATCATCAATTATGTCCATAGCCTACAAGAACACATGTATGGCAAAGATTTGGTCTCTCGTCTGGTTCTGTGGCAAATTTTAGATTTTCCTTTTTACACCATTTTAATGTTCTTATTTTGATCATAAAACCCAATTACTGAATGTCAAAGTATTAAATCAAGGTAATACATAACATAATTAAGGTATACATCAACATCAATACATCATTGCATAGAAATAGTAATCTAAGAAAAATAACGAAGATAAACCAAGCACCTATTCAGTAAAAACGTTATATAAAAACCTAAAACCATTGTATTTAACGGTCATTAAGGTAGGCAAGTGCTATGGGCTAAGGCGGAGTCTTCAGAGGTGAGTCTTCAGACCACGGCCGAACATAGTGAGTGTAAACTATGTATTGCAATGCTGCGTTATACGTTATCCAAATAATACTAATAATAGCCTAATGATAATATAATTTCCCAGCCGGCGATGTTTTTATTTAATGTTCAATAAAAACATTTATATCGGTCCATGGCCGATAGTCACGATACACCTATATATCAGGTATTAACAGAAACCTTGGCATATATCCATCTGTCTTCATCCAGTGTGCTGTAGAGTTTTCCTACACAGCTGTATCTGAGGAAATGAAACACAGTTACAGTAACATTAAAACAGGATACTGTGTCATTAAACATGCGGTATAAAATATAGTCTATATTTCCTTTATTTCTATATATATCTAAAACCTTTAATTCTGTGAAAGAAATGCTAAACATATTATTTTAAACCCCAGGCTTTAAATTGTCTTTCAAAATGTTCTCGCTTGCTGGACTCCTGCCTGACATCAAAGCACGTGTTGATCAACACCTCAATAGCGACTCTATGCTGCAATCTGTTATTGTAGCATAAGAGGATTAGGCAAAAGAAAATGTCTATTTTAGCCTAAGTCACACAGGTATAATGGCTCCATAAAGGAGAGGGAACAGAACGATCCTTTTCAATTTAGAGTTAGGTTATTTTACCAGAGGTGACCACAGTGTCACGAGGAGCTGACTTAGGCAAAAATATAATTTTCCTCAAAACGTGGGCCATTAGTTTATTAAGTTGACACTCTGTTTCTGTCGGTGTGTCCGCAGCATTAGGCTCAACATGCAATCGCTTATGAACTCTGATGCTTGTACAAACAGTATGGAATGAGAGTATACAGGACAGCTGAATTAAAATCTGGTTATGTCAAAATATATTTGTGCATAATACTTTACCATTTTCATAGTCATTATGGTGGTCGATTTCTCCATAGACACTTGTGTCACCTAAAGAGAATCAAATACATCTTAATGTGGTGTTTATAATTGTTATTTCCATAATGGTTTCAATTCAGTGAATTATCGAGTATGTGCGTGCATGCGTTGCATGTGGTCAATGCGCAAGACATACATTTTCAGATAGGGGGGTCTGTGGCCAAATACAGGTTTAGAAGGTCTAAATTGGCCGGGTTAATGAACGGGTTAATGAACATGATTGGTTCAGGTCTTAATGGGTGAATGAACATGATTGGTTCAAAGACTGACCGTGCTGCAGTGGGCAGTACACATCATCAGGATCCCCTCTTTGATTGGTCGCCTGGTCAACGGCAGCTGAGCCCCGATTGGTTCCCTGGGACTCAATGACTCTGTAATTAAAAGATAAACATTTATCAGTGATGAAGTATAAAACAAGATGTAATCTATGATGTTGTGATGATGAATAGACAGAGATCAATGCTTTACCTACCTGACATAAGCTGGGTCTGTTAAAAAAGATGAAACAAAAACTATCCGTTATAACATAAATATGTGAAGCAAACTTAATTAGCACTCCCTCAGAGATGTTGCTACTGTATGTGCTCAACAGAGGACACAAACACATTTCTAACTAATCCAATAAATCTGAACCTGAAAATGAATGACTCTCCTAACATTAATATTCCACAATAACACCAAATGAAACCAGATTGAAATCATTGTATTTTACGTTTAAAAAGTGAATACTGTACCATTTTCATAGTCATTAGGTTGGCTGATCACCCCATAGGTGCTTGTGTCACCTATAAAGGTAAAGAACATGTATTAATGTGGTGCTTAATGTTGTTATTTCGGTAATGGTTTCAGTTTAGCTAATTCTGCTAATGAGGATAAAACAAACACAACAACATTTCCAAACAAGGATGTTAAATGTTAAAAGAATGTTATATATAACACACACACACACACGCGCACACGCACACGCACACGCACACGCACACGCACACACACACACACACACACATATATATATATATATATATATAATTTATATTCAAAGTAGAACCAGTTGTCAGAAATGATCTTAATGAACATGATTGGTTCAAAGACTGACCGTACTGCAGTGGGCAATACACATCATCAGGAGCCCCGCTTTGATTGGTCGCCTGCTCGCCTGTAGCTGAGGCCTGATTGGTTTCCTGGGACTCAATGACTCTGTAATTAAAATATATATAATTGATTAAAAAGCATAAAAAAGATGTAATCTACTGTTGTTCATGTTGATCAATGACAGAGATCAATAATGTACTTACCTTACATAAGCTGGATCTGTAAATTAAAAACAATACATATAACATAAATATATTGTTGCAGGTGAGTCTACAGGTGTAGATTAAATTCATTAGATTGGATGTTTAAAAAGTGTATACTTTACCATTTTCATAGTCATTAGGTTGGCGGATTACCCCATAGGTGCTTCTGTCACCTAAAGGTCAATGATATGCATTAATGTGAATAATTGTGTTATTTCCTAAATGTAATTAATATGCATTAATGTGGTGATTAATTGTATTATTCCAGTAATGGTTTCAGTTCAATAGAAACAGAAGGCATTCCATTCCTGGAAAGTTAGCATGCTATAATGGAAGCCATTGTTCTTGCGTTAATAAAAATCGAAATAAAAACATCTGAAATAGATAAATAATAACAACTGGACTGCACTCTGTCGAGGTGCCAACTTGCGTCTTGTGCACTTGTGGCTATGTAAATAAGAGTCCAGAATGAATATGATTGGTTGAAAGACTGACCGTGCTGCAGTGCGCAGTACACGTCATCAGGAGACGCACTCTGATTGGTTGAGTGGCCTGTAGCTGGGTTCTGATTGGTTGTGTGGTCTGTAGCTGGGCTCTGCCTCTGATTGGTTCCCTGGGACTGAGCGGGTCTGTAATTAAAATATAATAATATAAATATTTATCAGTAATGAAGTATAAAACAATATGTAATCTAATAGTATCATGTCGATAAATAGACAGGGTAATACTTAGCACTCACCTGACACAACATAGATCTGTAAATTAAAAACAATACGTTATAACATAAGTACAGTATTTAAACATTTTAATTATGTCATGATATACAGTATATGCATGGGCGGAAATATAGGGTACGCCTGGTACCCAGTTATAGACAGTTCTCCCTCATCTGAGTCATCTCACTCATCCACATTCCTGCTACTTTGCCGATTACTCACCTTACTCCCAAAGAAATGCAAATGTAGGCACCCCATTGAATAGAGAAAAAGCCCATGAGTATATATGATTCATGGATATATGGATATTGCACAGTGATTGTAATCTAGATTATGCAATCTAGAGGTAATCCATCTAATGCAGGTGTCTTCAACAGAGGGTCCGGGACCCCTAAGGGGTCCTCAGAGCTATTATAAGGGGCCCGCCAAATCTTTGTGTGATAGGATTCTGAGGGGAACATTAGCTAAAAAAAAAAGCAGATCTACAATCTCGCAATGCCTCGCACTGCAATGCGTTGTGAGCTTGTAGATCGGCTATTTCTGGAAAAGAGGTTTGGTGTAGGGAGGAAAGGGGGGGAAATCAAGTACTAATTATTGAAGGTTTAACTGGTTAAATGGTCCAACACTGATAGTCAACAAAGCTATCTATGAAATCTATGAAAAGGTTTAATCTGCAAAACAATTCTATAAAATATGTAATGGGGTCCCTGCTCTATCTCTCTCAGCTAAGGGGTCCTTGGCCTGAAAAACATTGAAGACCCCTGATGTGTAAGTATATATATATATGATCTAATGTAATGCAGCTATAATCCATGTAAAGATGTAATGATGTAATGTAGTTGTTATCACCTTTACGTGTAGAGTATCTCCACAGCAGCAGCAGCAGGATGGTCAGTAGAATCACAACAACAAGTCCTACAACCACACCTACGTGTGGATAAGGCCCTGAAACCCCAAAATAACATTTTAATTACACTGTAAAATACACCTGTAACTCAGGGATGTTGTAGCGGGGTCCCGATTGACATAGCCTTTCTTGGTACTCAAAGTCACTTTATAACAAATAATATAAGAGCTTTATTAAAGTTGTACTATGTAACTTTTTTTATAAAACAAATCTTAAAATTCTATTAAATCACAAAAGTTTTAGAAGATCCGCGCCGTGAATTTCAGCCTGTAAAGCCTTCTCTATATATGTAAACTGTGATCCTTGCCGGGGACCGGATCTCGCGCCAAAATTGCGTCATCACACTACCGGCCAATCACAGCGAGGGTTATACAACTGCCGGCCAATCACAGCGCATCTTGAAGTGGGGTCGCTATAGCTGCCATATTTGTTGTCACCCGTTTGTACCATCCCGTCTCTAGGTAATTTCGCCTACCAGGCAGGGTGAAGGAGTCCGTATCTCTGGAATTACTGAACGCACAGGAACAAGGGACCCCTCTAAAGATAGATCTCAGCGAGGTGGAGGCAGACGCGGGGGTCTGAAGGTACGAAAAACGGCCGAAAGACGCGGACGCGACCGCGGTTTGCTATAGGGCTAATGACCACTAGTTGGGCATCTT
Source organism: Nannobrachium achirus (assembly GCF_963921795.1). Classification (NCBI taxonomy): domain Eukaryota; kingdom Metazoa; phylum Chordata; class Actinopteri; order Myctophiformes; family Myctophidae; genus Nannobrachium; species Nannobrachium achirus. Next base: position 15,099,696 of record NC_137823.1, on the reverse strand, counting down.
ACACAGTATAGCTTTAAGGCAATTTTCTTTTTCTTCTTTTTTTGACAATGGGTTCCAACTGCAGATTGCAGGGAGTCTGGTTGTTGAGGGCCTTGTAGGTGGTCACCCTGTGAAGATTACAGTATTACTCACCATTAGTTGTGTTGAGCATCAAGGTGAGAGCATCACTGTAGTCAGAGTAGTAAACTGGGTCTCCTCTCCCTGCTCTGCACCTGTAGACTCCTCCCTCTGACACTCTGATTGGTCCAGCAGCATCTTGTATGATCAGTGTGTTGTGTTGGTACCAGTAGTAGTTCCATCCAGATGAACCCTCCACAGAGCAGTTCAGTGAAACACTGCCCCCTGCTGGGATGACTGTCTGCTCAGCTGTCAGTGTGGCCTTCGGTTGATCTGTTGTTCACATTAGAGAGGGGAGAAAAGGGGAAAAAAGTTAAAACTAGAACACTGTACACACACTTCTTTTTTGATCATTTGAGTGCAATTTGTAAACGTACAAAAAGTAGCTAGCTATTAAATGTTAGAACGACTTGTCATAGATATACTATATAATTGCCATTGATCAATTAAAGCCTTCCCCAGCCCATACCTAGGGATCAATCTGCACACTCATACCTTTAGCCGACACTGTGATGACATCACTGTATTTGAAATATTGTTTGTCATCTTTGCGTTGACCCCCACACTGGTATTGACCACTAGGATTTTCAGGAGGACCTAAAATGTATTCAGAGTTTTCACTGGAAGACACAACTCTATCCTTCCACCAAAGGTACGTAAAGTTGGAAGTACTTCCTGGAATGGTACACTTCAGAATAAGAGTCTCTCCGAGGAACGTCTCAGGCCAGTCAGGATGTCTGCTGAGAACAGGAACAGGTGCCTCTGTAGAAGTAACGCACGCACGCACGCACGCACGCACACGCACGAACACGCACACGCACACACACACACACACGCACGCACACACACGCACACGCACACACACACACACACACACACACACACACACACACACACAGTTAAAGATTGATGCAACATTTGTGGTCTGTGTGTGTACATACAATCCCACCTCCCACAGTAAAATGGATGCACCATGGTGGATTCAATCCCCTCTGCAGCAGTGAACAGAGAGATGAGATTACACTAGATTATATGTGTATTGTTTGTATAATAACTCACCAGAGACAGTGACATAAACACGGTCCCTGTAATGTGTGTAGTATGGTGGGTCTCCTCTCCCTCCTCTGCACCAGTAGTTTCCACTCTCTGAGACACTGGAGGGCCACAATGTGTAGGTTGTCTCTTCGGTCACATTTGTCACTGGTGTAGAGTCTATGTTGTCTTTGTACCAGTAGATGTTCCATGGATATGTACTGTCTGCCACAGTGCAGGTTAGGGTCACACTGTTTGATGTCAGTACACTGGTTCTGTCTGCTTTCAGCGTGGACCTTGGTTTAGCTGTTTGTTACGAAAGAGACATAAAATAGAACAGTGTAACTATTGAGGCTTAGTATTTCTCCCATATGCTATATTTGAAAACAACACAAGTAAGACGCCCTAAGGGCGAGAAGCAGGTCACGCTGAAACAACAGAGGTGCGTTCCGCTAAATAACATGTTAAGCAGAAATTCCCCCCAAAGAAGAAGACATGAACTCCCTAAACAGCGTGCTTTAGTACAGTGACAAGAGAGACATAGCTGACTGAACAGCCTTCGGTTCCATTTAGACCTGAGGCCGATTCTGAAAGTGCCTTCTAAAACCTAACCCAAGGTTTCTGAAAACCTTCAATTTCTTATTCTAAAAATGTAAAATAAATGATGGTGCTATATGTATAGCAAATACTGCTGTGACACAGACATAGCACCCGGCCTTAAAGGTAAAACAACGTATAGGTAGCACCAGGTCTAAACAAGAAATAAAAACGTTGGTAAATTGGGGTTCGATGAAAGAAAGACACACATCGTTGATACAGGACATGCTTCTCTTAATGGGTACATAACCATAACTAAGGGTTCACCTCATGAGTGCTGTACATTATCATACAGTATTATAATGTCAATGATAAGTAAGTGATGATATGACCTTACCTGATACAGTCAAGGTGACTTTATCACTTTGTTTTACAACGTCTTGATCCGTTTTAAAGTGACCGGCACAATGGTATTCACCACTGTGGTCTGGCCGTGCCAAATAATCATTCTTATCAGTGGAGCTGAAAAGGGAACCATCTCTGTAGAAGTGATAGTTCCAGTCATCCTTCTCTCCTTCTCTCATGTCACATGTGAATGTAACAGTCTCTCCAGTAAATGATGGGTTGGGTTGCAGGGTCAGAACAGCTTGTGGTCTATCTACACAAACAATAATTGGGAGGATGCAGTTTGTCATATGATCTTTACTGAGTGAATAAAGACAATAGATATTAAATGAATGCTCACCTTGACTGAGTCCATAGGAGAGGAAGCTGCTCACCACTGAAAAACATGATGAGACAAGACAATAAGAAGCTCTGCATGATTATCTGCATTTGAATTATTCCTAATTAACACAACAACATAGACAGCTGACTCGAGTTCAATCATAATCATTTATCACAAAATAAACATTAACTTAAAGGGGTAGGCCTCAATGATTTGGCAGTGGGCGTCGTTTTCTGGTGCCACTCAAAAATCGGCCATTCATTTTTCCCATAGAGATTTTTTTTTTTTTTTTTTATTGTCAAGCACTGCATAAAAATATGCATTTTCAAATCAGACATTAAACAGTGCTTCCTTATTTTTTTTTAAAGCAGACACACACACACACACACACACACACACACACACACACACACTCACACTCACACTCACACTCACACTCACACTCACACTCACACCCACACACACACACACACACACACACACACACACACACACACACACACACCAATGATAGAAAAGAAGAAAAAAACATTACAGTGAAAGAGAACAACACATTCTAAATGTAGGCCTACATTTCTCGTAATTGTTTACAACCAAGGCTGCTTTGCTTATCCAAAAGTGTACATTCAAAACCAAATAAAGTAAAATCAACAACCCCCCCCTCCACCTCCCTCCCTCCCATGAAGCGCTGCCCCTAGTTACACACGAGATTTACAAAAATATTAATGTCAATTATTTTAAGCCTAGAATCAGGCCATTCAGGATCCTAGTGAATCATGACCATAAAACCTTTGATCCTTTGAAAAAAAAAGAAGAAAATAATGAAAACAGCTAAACAAAGCGTATTCATTAAATGTGGTAGGCCTATATCATATAATTAAATATTCACAGAATCAAAGGTGTTATGATCACAATTCACCAGGACGCTGGATGGCTTGATTGTTTTAAATTATTGCTATAAATATTAGTAAATCACGCCTTAATGGCACTAGTAAACCAGGCCCATTGCTATGCCCTATTAGTACCTTTTCAGACTCCACCTAAACCCTTAGCACTACAGTAAAATCAATGACCATACATGAAGCTAGTTAGCATTTTTTTTTTTTTTTTAGGTTTCTTTAGAACTTTGATTTTATTGTGTTCTCTCTAGTCTAGATAGATATCCATTTACATTATTATATTGCTGTTAATGTACTGACCTATTATCTTGTTTATTATTGTGATGTTGTATCTGCTTATTGTAAGTCGGTTTGGATTAAAAGCGTCTGCTAAATGCCTAAACTGTAAACTGTAAGCTGTACTATGGGCCCTATTTCTGTCCATGTCTTACCCATTATCCCTAAACGTATTTGCTTATTTTACTATTTTAAATAATTCAAATAGCTGATTTACGCGCTCACCATGTGTCGATGCAGATCGGCTATTTGATTTTATTTTTGTATTATTATTTTGTTTTAAATAGTCAAAAAAGGCAAAGAGGTTTAGGGATAAGGGACGAAAATATGCAGTAGCTGCTTGTATCTGAACTGTACTGAGTACTGTCCTGTGCTTTTCCTATGCAAACTGCTAATAAAGTATTCAGTCAGTCAGTCAATCAATCAATCAATCAATCAGGCCTATTTGACTTTTAAGTTGCTTGATTCAATCTCATGTCTAAATATATTTGATATCCATTTAAACAGGTCTTATCAGTGGACCTGCATGTTAAGGAGTCTCTATAGGAGTAAAGGGGGTGAATTCCAAAAGCACTTTCACTTCTGCTTTAGCCCACAAAGTTCACCAGGTTTCACTTCACGTCATGCTGCTTCCTCTGGTACAGACCACAGCAGTGACCCACGACTTACGCAACCCTGGCTAGCGTCTCTTTCTAGTGTTTTGACGACAATGATGCAATCCTTTCATAAAGTATAACAAGCTTACAAGTGTAAAATAAAAAACACATTCATATTTAAACATGAATTATTATAGGCCTACTATAGAAGCAGATACACTAGATGGTGTCGCTGTACACTTTGGCCTGTTGTTTATTTATTTTTTATTTTTTTTCTTTCTTATAGTAAATTAAAATATTGTTGAAAAAAAAATGATAAACGTACAGCAAGGTGAAAACATTGACCAGGATCCTAAATAAAAAACAACATCGACATTGTTTTAAGCAGCACTACTTTTTGTGTAACTTTTTTATGAATACAATCATGTTGCCCAATACAGTATGTATGGTACACTAGAGCAGGGGTTCCCAAACCTTTGTGGCTCGGGGTACCCCTATGAATATTGTTTTCATCCGAGGCATCCCTACATTATTATAATCATAATTTTCACTCCCAGCACCTTATATTTATAGCATATTTTAGTGATTATGTTGCGAGGAAAACAACATTTTGGTTGGAACCGACAGAAAATAACTTCGTACTTCAAGTTTAAAATTATACTAAATATATTTTTAAGTGTCCAAATAAATTCAAAATATTATCAAATTATCTTGCGGCACCACTGGACTGCTGTTGCGGCACCCCAGGGTGCCCCGTCACCCACTTTGAAAACCCCTGCACTAGAGTATATTAATACAATATAATATACATATTTTGTGTTTTGTCTCCCTGCTCTTCTACTGAGACATTTAGATTGTGTCAAAGGTCATACGTCTCACCTATAGACACAGGATCAGACACATATTTTAACCCAGCAAGCTCTATTAGCTCAATGGTAAAACATTTCAACACAGCACACACAGTGCAAGAAACCTGGTTCAACTCCGGTGCAGAGGAGGAACGTTACATGATGCAGCTTTAATGTATTCAAACTCAGCAGCTTAATAATAGTAGATCAATAGAGCTACTAGTAATAACTACCATAGTAATAATAACTGCAATAATTACTCACAGAGGACAACGAAGGGCAGGGTGTGTAGTTTCATCTTCTCTTGAACGGCTCGGAAAGACCTTAGACTTCCTGACTGTTCATACTAATAGTTACTAGAGAGAGAGAGAGAGAGAGAGAGAGAGAGAGAGAGAGATGCCACGTCATGCCATGACCTTTTAACTTCTCTAGTAAACTCAGACCTGCTCTCCCTTCCCCTTTTTGTGGAAGAGAGGCTGCTATAAAGAAGTGAGCTCATTCCTTAATTACGGGACCAGAGAGTTTTTTTTTTCTTTTTTCGCTGTCTCCGCCAGGCCGGAAGGCATGGCTGAGACTATGTTTTGCACCCTGTCCGTCCCGTCCGTGTGTCCATGTATGTGTGTCCTTGTGTCTGTTACCACTTAGATAGGATTCTTCTTTATTTATTTAGGGTTTTTCCCTATAGAAATAAAAAAGTTAGATAACCCATCCGCCGCTGCAGTTCATTGGAGCGACCTGTAACAAAATGGGAGGGCGGATGTCCGAAGTACGGAAGTAGCCACTCAAAGTGACTACTGGCCAATCACAGCGCGTCTTTTCCGGGACAGAATCTAGGGTGCGTTCGAATAAACAAACGACCATGCAGAGGGCTCAGCCGTGCGGTCAGTTCCTGACATGAAGTGTCATGTTTTTATTTTCAAAATAGTAGATAGTCAGTGTGATATCAGCATTAAGTTTAATTATAAGACCACATCAATGTGAAGTACTTCCAACCAGGGCAGGAATTTCAGGGAGGCCGTCGTTGCCCCTCAGTTTGGCCTTGTGCACCTCAAAGAAATGGCATGACCTGAGGCCACAGTGGCCTTAATGCCCCAGCCTACCACTTCCTCCTCCGTCTCTGTGTTGCTAACATGTAGTCACCAGTGTCTCTTTCTTGTCATGTAGACACCAGTGTCTTTTGTTGAGTCCACATTTTAAAACCAAACCAGTATCTTTGATTGGTGCAGAGCTGGATCAGATTGTAAAAAAAATATTTATTTCACAGCATAGTCTGCAATACACATTACATGTAAAATCATCCTTAACCCTTAAATTAGATTAATTATTTCAATGGACCAAAATCTTTTTTTTGATGGCCTTCCTGCCCTGGCATTTGGCCTTTGTCCCCTCAAACAATGGACAACACCAAAGGCCAAGTGGCCTTTCCACTAAAATGATGAAATTCCAGACCTGCTTCCAACATATATCTCCTAAACTCCCTCACCAGTCAGAGTTCAGAGTTTGAATGACAATTATGTGCAGGATGTCATTTGCAAGATGTGAGGGGACTTGATTTAATCGACATTGTCTTATACCAGTGTGCCAGTGTTAGCTTAGGAGTAATACAAAGTCATTTTGGGGGTGAACTACACCTTTAAGCAAAGTACAGTACTTGAGTAAATGTACTTAGTTACTTTTCTCCCGCTTCAGTGCAATGTGAGCTCTGAGGTGCTGTTAAGGAAACATCCACTAGAGGGCAGTGTTGGCTCAGGCAAAATGTTTATAATGAAGTACAACACAGTTATAGGGTTGCAGCTGTCAAGTGACACTTAGTTTTGCTTTTTATCATCATTGATTATCAGTTATGTTTTATAATGGATCCAATTGATTAGTTAAATTAAATGGCATGCTCTATAGTGCAACTTTGAGGCTGAAAGACACATTTGCATTCCAGCCAATCAAAAATACCAACATGTTGTAGTCGGGTAAAGGGGAAGACCTACTAGGATTCACAAATGAGGGAATGAAGTTCTGAACCAAAACACTTTGAGAACCTCTGAAATAAATCAACAACACAGGAAAAAAACAACTAGTGTAGGTGTGGAGAAAACAATCTTGGAGTTGACTTTTTAATTTGTTTAATTATTTGTAAAAACACAGATAATACACTAAGCACTTTATACTTCTTTCACCAGGGTCCCCAGGGCTCTGTACTTGGTCCCATCATTTTTTTAACAATGCAACAAAGCTAAAACTGCTCAATCAATGTCTAAATAACTGCTATTATTCAAAATTACAACTAAAAGGTGTCGTAAGAAAACGGCAAAACGAGGCCTACAGCAAAACATGTCCATTAAATTGTGTTATTGCTGTAAGGCAGAAACCTTAATCTCCATTTTTAAGGAATCGTTAAAATCCTAATTTACCTGCCATCAAGTTAGCAGTTTCTCTTCCCGTGGTCCACACACACAACAACGCATAACAATACTTTTCAAATGTAACACAACTCACTAAAAAACATCACTGCATCAATGCACATCAAATGGTATTATTATATCACATATCAAAAGATGATTACTACTATTTATGTACAACTATATACCCTCAAGTAAAGTTTGGAAACTTAACTTTGGTCAATTATTTGATTAGTCACCTTACTAAAGACGGTACGTAGCGTTTACACAATTACACACTTCTTACACGTTGTACCTCATTGTAAAGATGACTAATCAACGACAAAAACTATATAAAATACAATAGAGGGTATGCAAATGCATAAAGTGAATGGAAAAATCGAGTGGCAATCGAGTGGCAAAGTGAGTGGAAAAGTGAGTTTAACGTTGTTTAACATCGTTTAATGCAATCAGATAGGACTTTTCTGTCTGGATGCATGGGCTGTCAAGGCCAGAAAGTAGTTTTTTGACACTCAGTAGGTGTTTCCGCATAACTTCCGGGTATGATGATGATGTCACACGCATACCCTCTATACCAATTGGTATTGCTGAGGGGGGAAATTAAATAATTGACCAAAGTTAAGTTTTAGAATTGTTTGCACAATTCTGCACAATCAGAGGCTGTTGACACATCAATAATGATAACTATGAATAATTAAATAAAAATAAATATAAAGAAAACTATAACGACAATGATCTTATCATCCACACGCGAGAATTCACAGTCTAAAATGCACCTTGGGTCCATTTGGTTCCATTCGTACACACTCAGAGTTAAATTAAGCCTGAGGAGAGTGTACCATTGGGGTCCCAGAGATATAAAATGGGGGATCCTTGAAATGAAAAGGGTTGAGAACAAACTGGTTTTTAGTTTAAACCTTAAATGTGAGGTCCTTGTATCACTAGAGACTGCATAGCACATAGCAGATCTACAAGCTCACAGCGTGGCACAGAATGCCGCGCTGTGAGCTTGTAGATCTGCTATAAAAAAATTAAAAAAGAAAGACCAAAAAAAAATTACAATTTGTGCAAGTCTTTGAATATTGTTGACCCGATTCTATTAATGTCTTCTAAATCCTTCTTCTAAATCAGTGGTTCTCAAACTTTTTCATGTTTGGCCGTGGACCCCCATCTCAAAATATGATGTTCCAGGGACACCCCCAGAAGCAAATATTTGAGTTAAAATGTTTTTAAAAATATATTTACATTCACAGATTTGCACACATTTTCAGGATTTTTCAAAAATAGCAATCTACAAGCTCGCAGCACGGCACTTGGTGCTTGTAGGCCTATATCTGCCATTTTTTCGATAGCTAAAGTATAAATTAATTCCAGGTCTTAATGGGTTAATGAGCTCATATTTGATCCAGTTGATATGAAGGATTAATGATATCAAAGTGGATAAACAATAAATACAACTGTGATGCTTCCATGCTGTCTTCTCTTCACCATGTTTTCCATTTATCATCCTGGAAAGAAACAACACACAGTACAACTGTTAATACTTTTCATTTGTTCAATATTTATAAATAATCACATACAGTAGTTAAACATTTTCAAAAAATAGCAAACATCTAGGCTATAAGTTCACTATACTGTATATGCCACACGTAATGAGCTTTAAGTTTGTAGAAACATGGGGCAACTGGGTTTCTGAGTACTGAAATATAAATGTTCTAAACCAGATACACTGACTGTCATTGCATAGGATATTGCAGTTTCTGTTTAAATTCTGTGATCACAGCATACATGTACAGCTTTTGATTGATTGATTGATTGATTGATTGATTGATTGATTGATTGATTGATTGATTGATAAACATAGCAGCATTAGCACTTTGCTTGGGAAATAAAACTGTATATTTATCTTACCAAGAGACGTTCCTGGTTTGACCTGAGCATAAACGGTCTCTTCAGTTTGCTGTGGAGCTGGGGATTCTGTCAAAGGATAATAATGTTATCAGAAAGTATAAGATCATTTAAATTCACATTATGTTAAAATAATACGCAAAACATGTTAACAGATAGTATAAGAAGTTAATTTAAATTCACATTATGTTGATTCTCAGTCTAAAATGACTCATCTTAACCTCACATGAGGCTGTGTCTGCTTGTCTTTGCAGCACTAGCTGTGTTTTCTAGGTGTGTTTCAATGCAACAAATTCATTGACAAACGAATCCTAGGATATTTTGATTGGTATGATGTATATTTTACGTACCTTTCTTATTCTTCTTGAAGCTCACCTGGGCGTAGGTCACATCTGGTTCTGCTGCTCCTTCTACAACAAACACGCATAAACGCAGCACGCACACGCATGTGCACACACACACACACACACACACACACACACACACACACACACACACACACACACACACACACACACACACACACACACACACACACACACACATTTTTCATTACAGCAGTGTCACTGTTGAATTTATATCATATTCCAAATTATGTCACACGAAAATGCAGTGAATCGACACTCTAGGCTTTAGGCCCAGTGTCCACTGGAATTTATTTCTCTTCTGAAAACACCAAGACGCTCGTCTTGAAGCGCGTCCAGACGCTCGAGTTGAACATCTTTTAGCCCGGGCATTTACAGTACCTATAGCGAGCCCAGTGCAACACCATGCCGCAGGAGTTTACAAAAACACAGCGCTCTCCTTATAAACAATTAAAAACATGTACAAACTGTACCTTTCTTATTGTTGGCTTTGGCTTTGTTTTGGAGGTTCACCTGGGCGTAGGTTACATCTGCTGCTGCTGCTCCTTCTGTAACACACGCTGCTGGAGTTATATTACAAACCATTAAAAATGTGTGCTGTGCTCAGGAAAACACATCTTAGTAGACATGGGGCTTTACACAATACTGTACCTTTCTTATTGTTGGCTTTAGCTTTGTTTTGCTCGTTAACCTGGGCATAGGTTGCATCCGGTTCTGCTGCTCCAGCTATAAAGCACACACGCACACACACGCGCACACACACACACACACACACACACACACACACACACACACACACACACACACACACACACACACACACACACAGTGTTAATCATATTTCAGTCATCGAGGATCAAGTGGTGTTTGTCACTCGCTCATGGTCCAAGCAGCGATTTCAAATTTTTTGTTTTGTATTGTTTGTGTGTTTGCTTGTTTACTCACCCTTCTTCTTCTTGCTGATATTCTTCAGTTCAATCTGTGAATATGTCCCGTCACTGGACTCATCTGCAGCCTTGTCTGAAAGACAGAACACAGACACCAGTAGATTAATTTCAACAATTCTATAAAATCAGTTGCCTCTTCGAAAATCCTCATTTAAATAAGTATGTGCTATAATGAAGTACTCTGTGTGCTAACATTTTCAGTCAACTGAGTGAGTGAGTGAGTGAGTGAGTGAGTGAGTGAGTGAGTGAGTGAGTGGTTGAAAGACTGACCATTCTGGAGTGCGCCGTGTACATCACCTGGACCTCCTCTCTGGTTGGTCCTCTTGTCTGCTGCAGAGTTCTGATTGGTTCCCTGGGACTCGACCGATCTATTTCAAGATCAGCACAAAGTATAGCCAACGTGATCTACTGTGATCATGTGTGAAGATGAGACAGACAGGACTGACCCCACAAATTAGTTGTTGGAGTCTTGGTGAATACAGGATTTACAATTAATGTATAGTTGAGTTGTTGCTTTATTTCATAGACACTATTATTCTACACATTGAAACATTGTAACATAATAATTAGCATAACAATGCAGTAATAATCCACACAGCAGTCAGTGGATTACTTACTGGTGTTACCCTAGAGACTGAAAGTTGTACCTACCTGACACAACATTGACCTGTAAGAAAAAACAAATAAAATATGTTAAATAGTGTTCTACACTGTCACAACATACTGTAGGAGGGACTTTTTTAACTCAATATAATGTGAGTGTTTTTCACCTTTAGACTTTGTGTATCGACACAGCAGGAACAGCAGGATGGCCAGTAGAATCACACCAAGAAGTCCTGCAATCAGACCCACCATGTGTAGAGAACTCAGTCCCCCAGGTCCTCCAAACACTGAACGTTGAGACAGTATCAGCAAAGAACATAACATTTTAGTTACAGTACCTTATGAATATACCTACATAATAACTGCAAAACTCTTAACAAGAACAATCAGGGCCGGTTCCTGGCATAAGCAATATAAGCGGTCGCTTAGGGCCACAACCAATAGGGGGCCACACCACTTTTTTTTTTAAACATAAAGTTTAAAAAAAAATCTTTAACTTCACCCTAGGTGCCTCCAAAAAGAAATGTTCAATCTGGTGCTGCAGATTATTTTAGATGCCCCCCCACTGACAGATGCGTGCGTCCATGCGCATCTCTCAGTGGGGGGCCACCTAAAATAATCTTGCATAGGGCCACCTGAGTCCTAGAACTGGCACTGAGAACAATGCATCACAAGGCATTTCCTGGTAGCTGTGATTGTTCTACTTTTATGGGGACTTATTGACATATACTACAATACAATATTTAAAATTAAATTAAAAAGTCAAACAAAGTACATTTGAAACGTGTGCTCCTTGTAGTGCATAATCTGCAGGCTAGGTTGTCCAGCCTGTGTAAATTGTGGGTTGCAGTCATCAGGGCCCAAGGAATCAGAGGGGACAGCATTTGTGGGAAGAAATGAAAAAGACGTTCTGTCCACTTCATAGAGGCCCATCAACATGCAATTCCAATTTGAGGTTGATTGATGGATCTTGCATCCATAATATCTAATACAAATATTGTTCTTCCACGCGCCAGAATAGTACCCCCAATCCCGGCAGAGTAGTTCCGGTGCAGCACATTGAGTGACCCTGTCTTTCCCTAATAGGACTGATCGTGGATAGCTACTGGGACGTAAGTCGGGACTTGATCAACCCCGGCTGGGTCACCTGGGTGAGGGTGTATGATGTTACGAGACCCGAAACACCCGTCGACCCCAGGCTACATCACTGATGATACGTCCCAGTTGCATCCTTGTGATGTTTTTATTTTTTTCATTATTAGTTCTATTTATAGTGGCTCATAGGAATAGACTATGTGACAACCAGGAATAGTTTGGTGACCACTGGAGACTCGGTTGACGGCCGGAATTTAGACGGCACCCGGTAGCAGGTTGGGTTAGCGCCCCAGCCTGTGTCTTCCGTGAGGAAGAAGCCCAACAAATCCACTGTGAGGCCTTTAGGAGGGCCATTCAACTGCAGCAGCTGAATGGAATGTTTGGATTGGGGTCTGGTGCAACGCACAGGTTCTGAACCCGGTGAGAGCAGGAGAGGACCTGGTGAGACGTAGGAGGAGCCCGGCCAGGAGTCAACCCATAGAGCCTAGTTCTTCCACGCGCCAGAATAGTACCCCCAATCCCGGCAGAGTAGTTCCGGTGCAGCACATTGAGTGACCCTGTCTTTCCCTAATAGGACTGATCGTGGATAGCTACTGGGACGTAAGTCGGGACTTGATCAACCCCGGCTGGGTCACCTGGGCGAGGGTGTATGATGTTGCGAGACCCGAAACACCCGTCGACCCCAGGCTACATCACTGATGATACGTCCCAGTTGCATCCTTGTGATGTTTTTTTTTTTTCATTGGTCCCCACGTTTGGGGTGTTTTTGTCACTGTAAATGTGCACATATGTGACATTAAATGTCACATATGTGCACATTTACAGTGACAAAAATCCGCTGCATTTATCCATCCTATAATCACTAGGAGCAGTGAGCAGCCATTGTGCAGCGCTCAAGGAGTCAGTAGGATACAACAGCTGTGACAAATGTTTGTAGGGAGGAATTCATTGGCACAACGACTAAATTGGGAGAAAAAAAGGGCTAAAAAAATGTGGGACGGTGTGTCTTCTTTGGTAGCCTAATATACTGGGAGTTTGCCAGCAAATTATGACACTGTTCTGTCCATTGGTGTCCCAAGATTAGCAATGAACATACAGACAGACGGACTGGCGGAATTAATTACTCACCACCAGTTGTGTCTACAATGAGAGCATGACTGTAGTCAGTGTAGTAACCTGGGTCTCCTCTCCCTGCTCTGCACCTGTAGACTCCACCCTCTGACACTCTGATTGGTCCAGCAGCATCTTTTAGGCTCAGTGAGTCGTTGTGTTGGTACCAGTAGTAGCTCCATCCAGATGAACCCTCCACAGAGCAGGTCAGTGAAACACTGCCCCCTGCTGGGATGGTTGTCTGGTCAGCTGTCAGGGTGGCCTTTGGTTGATCTGTTGTTCACATAGAGAGAGAGAGAGAGAGAGAGAGAGAGAGAGAGAGAGAGAGAGAGAGAGAGAGAGAGAGAGAATTAAAATAAATACACTGGCTCAGTATATATAGCATTTGACTGGAATGTAGTGAAAGTGCAGAATCGTAGCAACAAAATTAGATAATTCTTATTTAGACTCAATATCTTTGGAAGTAAATCTAATACAATGACATCATTTTAAAACATGCTCAGAAACACACATTTGAATAGTGAGATGCATGGCAAATGCTTGCTCAGTATCTAAAATATTAATATCCCACTTACCTTTAAAAACCAATGGGATGGTTTTGCTGCGTTTGGACAATTGGTTGTCATGTTTGCGTAGACCTGCACACTGGTATCGACCACTGGGATTTCCAGAAGGACCTAAAATGTACTCAGAGTTTTCAGTGGACGACACAACATTATTATCCTTAAACCAACGGTATGTCCAGTCAGAGGCACTTCCTGGAATCGTACACTTCAGAATAAGAGTCTCTCCAATGAAAGTCTCAGGCCAGTCAGGATGTCTGCTGAGAATAGGAACAGGTGCCACTGTAGAAGTCACACACACACACACACACACACACACACACACACACACACACACACACACACACACACACACATTTAAGTTATCTATCAATCTACCTGTTGTTTGATAAGAATCAATCTCCTTATTTAGAGTACAGTTCATTTTAACTCACCAGAGACAGTGATATCTACATGGTCGCTGTAATGTGTGTAGTATGGTGGGTTTCCTCTCCCTCCTAGACACCAGTATCTTCCACTCTCTGAGACACTGGAGGTCTTGAATGTGTAGGTTGTCTTTTTGGTCACCGGTGTCACTGGTGTAGAGTCTTTGTTGTCTTTGTACCAGTAGATGTACCATGAAGATGTACTGTCTGCCACAGTACAGGTGAGGGTCACTTCATTTGATGTCAGTACACTGGTTCTGTTTGATTTCAGTGTAGGCGTTGGTTTTGCTTATATGGAAAATAAACACAAGAATCGTGTAACAATGAGTCTCAGTAATTATCCCAACCATTAGAAGTGCAGATAATAATACAAAACAACAAACAATGAAACAAACATTGCTGATTATCAAGTCACATTTTTCACACTTAAGTACATTCATCTCTATATGGGCACAGAACCACAATTAATGGCTTCATAAATGTGTAATGAATATGAAATGATCTTAAACATGATGTCAGTGATGAGTAAGTGTGATGATGACCTGACTCACCTGATACCATCAATGTGACTTTATCGCTATGTTTTACAACAATGGTATCCTTTTTAAGATGACTGATACACTGGTATTCATCACCATGGCTCTGCTGTGTCTCACGTACATGTTGATTCTGACCAGAGTAGGTAACAATTTCGGCACCATTTCTCTCTATTGTATACCACCACTCTTTCTTCTCTCCTTCTCTCGTGTCACATGTGAATGTAACAGTCTCTCCAGTAAATGATGGGTTGGGTTGCACGGTCAGAACAGCTGGTGGTCTCTCTACACAAACACATGGATCAATAATGTATTATGACTGTCCAACCAAACACATTGTGGAATAAAGTGGGATAAAGTTGTGAAATAGTGTGTATATAACTCACCAGAGACAGTGATATGAACTGGGCTGCTGTAATGTGTGTAGTATGGTGGGTCTCCTCTCCCTCCTCTGCACCAGTAGACAACTGTCCCAGGGACATTGAGCCAGAATGTGACGGTTGACTGATCTCTCTTTAGTGCAGACTGTTGGTTGTCTCTGTACCAGTAGATGTTCCATGAAGCTGTGCCGTCTTCCACAGTACAGGTGAGAGTCACACGGTCTGATGTCATTACACTTATTTGGTCTGATTCCAGTGTAGGCGTTGGTTTAGCTGTTATTTATGAAAGAGACATAATATAGAACAGTGTAACTATCAAGAGTCTATGTTTCTCCCATATGCTAGATTTATAAAACATCTTAAGGTGGTTGCACACTGCTGCGTTTTTCGGGCCGAATATCGGAGTGAATTTCGGAGCACGCAAATAAAAAAATCAAATTCACGTTATGTCAGTCACGTTTGCACACTGCCGCCCGTTTCGCGCACCACTCTGTCCCTTGCTCTCTCTATCTCTCTCTCTCTCCTTGCCCTGAAAAACGCATTTCGCAACGAAAAACGCAGCAGTGTGCAACCAGCTTTAAACCGAACAG
Source organism: Nannobrachium achirus (assembly GCF_963921795.1). Lineage (NCBI taxonomy): Eukaryota > Metazoa > Chordata > Actinopteri > Myctophiformes > Myctophidae > Nannobrachium > Nannobrachium achirus. The sequence continues at coordinate 15,083,749 of NC_137823.1, read as the reverse complement.
AACGGGACAAATAGGCTCTCATACCTACCGTTACATATGTACCACCGAATAACCCACTGATTATCAAGTCATATTTTGCACATCCTTGATAAAGGATATTCATCTATTTATGGACACAGAACCATAATTAAATGGTAAATGATCATCAGTGATGAGCTAGAGTGAGGATATGACTCACCTGATACAATCAAAGTCACTATGTTGCTGTCTCTTTCAGGCCTATGAGATGGTGTAAGGCGCGTGTAACACTGGTATTCATCTGGCTCTGCTTGCACTACAAAAGGATTTTGCTCAAATGCCTCAACAAAGTTACTGCCTTTGTATAAGACATACTCTCCTTCATTCTTATCTCCTCCAATGTCACATGTGAATGAAACATTCTCTCCAGAGAATGCCGGGTTGGGTTGCACAGTCAGAACAGCGTGTGTTGTATCTACACAAACACACAAGTAAAATTAAACCAAATACTAAACAATCTATCACTAAATTTACAAAACATTTAATACAAAACTGACACATAAAATGTATGCAATAACTGAGAGGATGAAGTATGTGACATGTGTAATTATAATCTTTACTGAGTGAATAAAGACAATAGATATTAAATTAATCCTCACCTTTACTAAGTCCATAGGAGAGCAAGCTGCTCATCACTGAAAATGTAATGAGACATCATGAAGCTATGCATGAATATCTGCATTATAATTATTCCTATTTAAAGCAACACCAACATAGACAACTGACTCAAGTTCAACCAGAACAAATAAGCAATAACTTAAAGGGATGTTTTACTTTAAAACACATCCGGAGTCATTTTAACATCTCATTCTTTTATGTGCAACCCAGGCAGTTTTTTAAGTTGCTCAATTCAGTATTTAGATATTTCATATTAATGTAATGAATAGGTCCAGGGGTCTATAGGAGGCAGTTCCAAAAGCACCTTCAATACTGCCCTCCCACATATACAACAGGTCTCACTTTACATCATACAGCTTCCTCTGGTAGAGACAGCATGATGCAACCCACGACTTACACAACCCTGGCTAGCAGTGGTGGGGAAAGTACTCAAATTATTTACTTAAAGTGGGCGTGACACGGCCAACAGCTAATTATGGCTATCAAATTAGCCAATTTTTTTAATGATGTCATGTACCCCCATGTTAAATTACCCAATCAAATTAATTTATTGTAGTTACTGTACTGAAAGTAGTACTTTCTGTACAGTAACTGAATTAAATTAATTTGATTGGGTAATATGACGGGAGGGGGCGGAGTTGAGCGCTGAGTATTATCTAGTGAAACAACCCCAACAGAACTGTGCGAGGAGAAAATGCGACAATTCATAAAACGAATTTTAAAACAAGCAGTTCTAGGGGTAAAAATTTGATATAATCTGCTATAGAATCCCCCCTAACCGCGTACAGGGTACAAGTCTTCCAACAAAAAGGTGTCAGAGATTAGAACGAGGGTCCTCCGCAGCACAGACCACTTTTTAGCAGCCATCTCTGCTAAAAAGTGCTCCAGTGCTTCACCGGAACTCCGGACCACTTTTTAGCAGCCATCTCTGCTAAAAAGTGCTCCAGTGCTTCACCGGAGCTCCGGAGGACTGAAGTCTGTGGTAGCCTGTGTGTGTGTGTGTGTGTGCGTGCGTGCGTGCATGCGTGCGTGCGTGCGTGTGTGTGTGTGTGTGTGTGTGTGTGTGTGTGTGTACACACAATAGCTCTTGAAAATAGCCATGCGGTGCGGCGCTACCAGCTAACAACAACACATCACGTTGTGCGCGGCACCGCACAACGGACGAAGTATACATTCACTAATAACTGATACGGCCCCGCCACCTTTTCAGACCGTTTGAAGAAAGACCACGTGACCTACTGTATCATAATGTTAAATTTCGGCCGGTGTCCCGCCCCCTTTAAGTAAAAGTATTGCATAGCTGATTTATGAGCTCACAATGCAACGCGTTGTGAGCTTGTAGATGTGCCATTTTTTAAATGGACACAATGTGTACAAGGCTGAAGTGGTTAATATATGTATTTTGTAATAATAATCAAAGTCTACAAAGTAACTAGTAACTAAAGTTTTCAAATAGTGGAAAGTACAATATCTCGAGGGCACTCGAATGATGATGATGATGATGATTCGTCTATAATATTCGCCTTTGAGATTTAGTGGAGTAGAAGTAAAAGTACTGGTAATTGGAAATACTCCGGTAAACGTAAAGAATTGCTAAAAACTGTATGTACAGTGCTTGAGTAAATGTACTTAGTTACTTTACACCACTGCTGCATTTGCACTTGCACGTGTTGACAGTGTGATGATGACAATGTTGAAAGCTTTTGTGTGATGACAACAAGCTTACAATCTGAGGTTGCACATTAAGATTATATTGATTTCCAATGAATGTTTTGCAACTTGCTGTAGTAATAGTTTGTGAATGCGTAAACAAAAACAAAGAAAACATTAACTATAGCCTACAGTCATTATTTAACACTATAGAAGCAGTCACTATAGATGGCCTACTGCATGCATCATCACTGCCACAAGTTGGCCTGTTTTGGGGGTTTCAAATATTGTTGAAATATGTACATCAATATTGTGGCCAATATCCTAAATAAAACCCAGCATTGACATAGGGTAGTTTAAAGCAGCACTATGTAACTTTTTTGCTGGTAGAGTAGGCCTACATGTCAATACAATATAACTCATGCATTTGGGGTGGTTGTGTCTCCCTGCTCTTTTAAATGAGTCATGTAGACCATGTCAAAGGTCATAATGGCATAGACACAAGAGGATTTTGAGTAGGAGTAGAACAGGAAAGTTACATAGTACCGTTTTAATGTATTTGAACTCAGCTGTTTAATAATGCTTAATAATAACCACAATAATTACTCACAGAGGAAAACGAAGGGCAGCGTGTGTAGTTTCATCTTCTCTTGAACGGCTCTGAAAGACCTTGTACTTCCTGTTCATAGTGAACTAACTAACTAGAGAGAGAGAGAGAGAGAGAGAGAGAGAGAGAGAGAGAGAGAGAGAGAGACTTTGTGTCATGAAGTCAGCATGTTTTTCGTAACTTCTTCTTTAGTAAACACACTGTTGTTGTTTTTTTGTCATGTCATTTTACATGATTAGACTCGAAGAAAGAAAGAAAGAAAGAAAGAAAGAAAGAAATTCAGACAAGTACTATAGTCTGGTTGCCTGGTAACCACACCAAAAAGAGGAACTTATTTAACAACTTGAAGTCAAAAAGAGTCTGCATGGAAGTCTGGGTTTCCGAGGCTAGCATGGTGGAAACCAAGAGTGATGTAATTACGTTGTGTCTATCAGGACGGTAGAGGTAGTGTTGTAGCAATCATATCCTACGTATGAAATAGGAGTAACTTAATAGAGTGATGAAATATATTTACAGAGATGGTGTGTAAAAGGTACTCAATGGCCAAAGACCCAGAGCCTTAGCTGGAAGCATGGTGTGCATGGTCTGTGAGGGCCTGAGCACTTAAAGAGGAAGTGGTTTTGAGCAGTGTGCATGGTGTGAGGGCCTGCATGAGCACTTGTACTCAGGGTACAGCCACACATCTGACGACTGACACATTGAGCCCCATCCACTCCCATGTTAAGAGAATAACCTGTAAGAGGCATTATTATGTTATTCTCTTAACATGGGAGTGGATGGGGCTCAATGCGTCAGTCGTCAGATGTGTAGCTGTACCCTTAAAGGGGAAGTGGTTTGGGGCAGGACGCGTGTTTGTGGTGGTTTGCTGCTGCCTCTGCATGCTTACAGTCAGAGGCGTCAATTGGGGATGGCAAAGTATGGCAGCTGCCATACCTTGCTTAGCTACAGGGGGAACATTTTCAATGTACTTAAATTCATCATGCCTGTTGCTAAGGTATGGCAACATGACTGGTGTCTTGCACATGCACACCTTTGCGCGTGTGCAAGACACCAGTCATGTTGCCATACCTTAGCTTTTGCTGAACTGACGCCACTGCTTACAGTAAATAAACAGAATAGCAAACAGAATAGCAAGAAGTGTATTTGACAAAGTGATGAAGTGAAATGATTACTTTTAGGATGTACAGGAAAATATGAAGGCAAGCCTAGGATAATGTGGCAGGCTGGTTGGTTTAGTCAGTGTATTCATGTTTTCAAAAATCTAAACACCAGATCTTTAGCTTGTATGGTTCCTAGGTGAACCCCCCCCACACACACACACACCCTTATTACACAATTACATATTACACAATTACATATACTTCTTTATCTTCAGAGGTGTGCCTTTACATTAGGCATTATTGTGGGGCCCCAAAGGCCAACACTTTACCACCACAGCAATGACACAAAGCGTGGCAAATGTGCAGCGACAGGATAGCAACACGGTAACACCCCTTTGCAATGACATATCAGTAGGAAACCTCCCTTGGGGGGGGGCCCATGGCCTGTGTCATTTGTCAGCAAACAGACCAGCAAATGGAATACATACCGTCATGCCATACAAAACTGTACAACAAAAATATACATATATATATATATATATATATATATATATATATATATATATATATGAGCTAATATTGTTGACTACAAGCCATTTCTCGTCTGAGTGGATTGCAAGTTCTAAGAAAGCCTTGTTTGAACTCTGCCCAGAAACCAGCCAGCGCTGTGTACAGCACAGAGGAGAGCAAAAGGACGTGAATAACGTTAAAAGTTGCATCGGACTAATTAACGAGCTTGGGGACAAAATCCCTCGCTTTGTGTCACACAATATTGACGAACTGCCACCTGTGTCCTTTAACAGCATTGATGTTTCATGTCTGCTGGCAAAGATTGAGAAGCTGGCTGCAGATGTTGCTATAATGAAGCAAGGTATGGCCATGCAGGTTACAGCTTCTGATGAGCTTCGTACTATGTCCGTGGATCTAAACCAGCGGCTATGTGTCGCGGAGAAACTTGGTTTGGTGAAGGGGAACGTGTTGGTCTCTACTCAGACAGAGAAGGAGACTCCTAAACAACAGGACAAAGGCAATGGAAGAGGAGCTGGGCCGTTGCTCAAACCACCGGCTCAACGTCAACGACAGATGAGCTGGAATACGCTGGCCTGCGATGAGCGCCCTGTGCCTGAGGCTGAGAAGGATACAGCGGAGGGGGGCGGGGACGCTACTGCTGCTGCTGCGGTGACGGAAACATGGAGCTACGTGGCTAAGCGGGGGAGCCGCGGCGTACAGGCTGCTGGAGTACCTGTGCGACCCAAAGCCAGGCTGGAGCCTCGGCGTGACAAGAAAGTTGTTGTCGTCGGGACTGGCTCGGGAGGTAACATCCAGACGGTGAAGACAAAGCTGGTGAGTGTATTTGCCACAAAGTTCGCGCCAGAGCTGGATGTACGCATTCTGACAAAGTACTTGAAAGACAAACTTCGTCGCGATGTAACCTGCGTTAAAATAGCAACCGCACAGAGCAGATGCAGTTCATTCAAAGTTACTGCTGAATGTCTTGATGTGAAGGACATGTACGATGCGGCTCTGTGGCCGGACGGTGCTATGGTGCGGCGCTACTATGAGGCACGCAAACCTAGGACCACTGTTGTCTCAGGAGGGGCGGTAGTGGTGGAGGAGGCTCTGTCTGAAGTGTCTGCTACAGAGTAGATGACAGGTTGGTTCTCATGCGAGTTGTGTCATATAACACACGCGGCCTGCGTCTGGGACAAACTGCAGCTGACAAGGCACGGCGCCTTGCTGTAGACAAACTCCTTGAGGATACTGACATTTTATGTATTCAAGAAACATTTCTTCCCAAGCAAGACTTGGACAAACTTAACGCTGTTAATAGTAATTTCCATGGGGCAGGGGAGTCCACAACGGATTTAAGCATGGGGCTTGTACAGGGGAGAATACCTGGAGGTGTCGCTATATTATGGCATAAGAAATATGACCCCCTGATAAGTGTGATTAGGATGGGGGCTGACTGGTGTATAGCAGTTAAAATTGTCTATAATAACAAAGTATTTATAATAATAAATGTATACACACCATATGAAAGCTACAGCAATGAGGATCTATATCTCGAAAGACTTGCCTTTATAAACGCTTTTATAGAGGAAAATGAATATACGTGTATATACATAATGGGGGATCTGAATGCTGATATCAGTGATGATAAGTCCTTGTTTGGTCGGCATTTGCTTCAGTTTTGTATTGACAATAAGTTAATCTTATCTAGTAGGGTCCTGCTGCCAGCAGCTAGTTTTACACATGTCAGTGAGGCTTGGAACACAACATCCTGGCTGGACCATATTATATGTACAGCGGATGCTCATGACTGTGTGGAGCAAGTTGAGATCCTATATGGGCTGGCAACAACAGACCAGCCTGTCTCTATAAAGATAAAGGTGGAGAACCTAACAGTTCCAGAGTTGACCACTAGTAGTGATACAAGCAAGCGTGGTGGCAAACTCCAGTGGGCCAGGCTCTCAGAGGATGAATTGAGGTCTTATCATGATCATACTGAGAAGAATCTTGGGGGTATTGAAATCCCATATAATGCTATTCTGTGTGACAATATTAACTGTGATAATGCTAAACATAATGATGAACTGTGTATAATGTATGATATGATTGTTAAAGGACTAAACAAGTCTAGTGCTGTACTCTGCCAGAGAAGAGGACATCTGCATAAACTCAGGCCGGGTTGGAATGAGCATGTAGAGGAATTACACCAGCAGGCCAGAGAAACTTTTAAGATGTGGGTTAATGCGGGCAAACCTAGGAATGGTCCTGTATGTGATGCAAAAAAGCAGGCTGTAGCTCGGTTCAAAAGTGCAGTTCGATACATTAAGAGAAACGAGCTGACCTTGAGAGCAAACTCAATGGCCAGAAAGCTGCAGCAAAAAGATGTCTTGGATTTCTGGAAAGAAATCAAGATAATTAATAATAGTAAAATACCGTTGCCTTCCAATATTGACGGGATCACAGGGAGTGCAAAGATTGCAGAAATGTGGAAGCGACACTACAAAGACCTTTTTAATTGTGTTGAAAGTGATGATTTTAGTGTTGGAAAGGTGTCCCCTGATGAAGTAGTCATTAGACCGGATGAACTCAGAAACGCTATAGGAAAGCTAGCTCTTAATAAGTCCTGTGGCCCTGATCAGATAACAGCTGAACACTTGAGGTACTCCAGCCACAGAGCTTCAGTACTTCTTGCCCTGTGCTTCTCTGGAATGCTGATGCATGGAATACTTCCTGACTATATGATGTCAGTTATGCTAGTGCCTGTAGTTAAAGAAAAAACAGGGAAAATCTCTAGCATTGACAACTACAGGCCTATTGCCTTGGCTAGTGTGCTGTCAAAAGTGCTAGAGAGAATAATACTTGAAAGACTACATAAGTATATTGTCTCCACTGATGAGCAATTCGGGTTCAAAAGTAAACATGGCACTGACATGTGTGTATATGCTCTAAAAGAGGCAGTCGGTAAGTACAATAAACATAATTCCACCATGTTTACGTGCTTCCTGGACGCCTCTCGAGCCTTTGACCGCATTAACCATGGCAAACTTTTTGCAAAACTAAGAGAGCGAGGGGTCCCTTCCTACTTAATAAGAGTTTTACATTTTTGGTACTCCCATCAAACCATGCAAGTAAGATGGGGTGATACTATATCTGGTCCATTTCAAGTGACTAATGGGGTCAAACAGGGTGGGATAATATCACCTGTGCTTTTTAATCTGTATATGGATGAGCTCTCTGTCAGTCTTAAAAAGTGCAGGACTGGCTGTATGATGGGAGAAAGGCTTGTTAACCACTTAATGTATGCGGATGACCTGGTTGTCATGTCTCCCTGCTCTGCTGGGTTACAGCAGCTGCTTAGAGTGTGCTCGGATTATGGTCAGATGTTTGACATTACATTTAATCCTAAAAAGAGTGTTGTCATGATAATGAAAACTAAGGAGGAACGAAAGGCAGCTTTCCCTTCTTTTCAGCTGGCCGACAAGGTGCTTAATGTTGTGAACAAGGTCAGATATCTGGGGCACATCATTAGAGACGACCTCAGTGATGATGATGATATACAAAGACAATACTGTAAACTATATGCACAAGCCAATATGCTCTCACGTAAATTTTACATGTGTACTGATGATGTAAAGATAGCCCTTTTTAAAGCCTATTGTACACCACTGTATACTGCCCACTTGTGGTGCAGTTATAGCAAAGGTAAATATAATAAGTTGCGGGTGGCATACAATGATGCTCTCAGAATCCTGCTGCGGGTCCCAAGGTGGACAAGTGCCAGCCAGTTGTTTGTGAACAGTGGGGTTGCCACTTTGAATGCGGTAATCAGGAATCTGATGTACAGTTTCATGATGAGGTTGAAGGACTCAAAAAATGAAATTATAATGACTCTAATCATGCCTAAAAAGAGCAGCATTAGATACTCCTCTTGTCTCTGGAGACATTGGATTGAGTGTCTGTATGTTTTTTAGTGCCTTTTCTGTTGTGCCCTGTTGTTGTTGTTGTTGTTTTTGTTTTTAATCTCTGTTGTCTCTTGTATTGTTGATTGTTGATATATGGACCTGTAGAGTCTGAAATAAAGATTGATTGATTGATTGATTGATACCAGTAAGACTCCCTAATCGGGAGATAAGCGACCGTTGGTCGCTTATCTCCTGTCACACTGCTGACATCAGTATGACATCACACCGTACACAAATGACCCTTATATAAGACCGGCATTATCTACCGACAGATTAGTAACAAGATGTCAAAATCATTGAAGGTTTACCCTACTAACCAACTGTTTACCATAGCAACCATGTTTTTTACCTTAGCAACCAACTGTTTACCCTAGCAACCAACTGTTTACCACAGCAACCATGTTTTTTTTTACCCTAGCAACCAACTGTTTACCCTAGCAACCAATTGTTTACCATAGCAACCATGTTTTCTTACCCTAGCAACCAACTGTTTACCCTAGCAACCAACTGTTTACCATAGCAACCATGTTTTTTACAGGGCCTGGGATTGATGACATCAGAAATCTCCATATATGGGCATGAAAGGGATTTTGTTTCTGGAAATATGTCTGTGGGGTGCCACATTTGGAATAAAACACTTACATCACACATCTGGATATCCATACAGCCCATCTAGTTTGCCTGTGTCCATTTATGCCCATATATCTGATGACATTGGGACAATGATCTCCATATATGGGCATAAAACTTATGTTAATTAGTAAAGCCTGGGGATCTCCATATATGGGCATGAGGGGTACCCTAAAAGGGTATCATCTGGGAATAGCAAATATAGTTATCCTAGAAAGTGAAAATCTTACATCAAAGGCCATAACTACCTACCTACCACCATACTGCATTCCTCATTAAACTACCTACCAGTAAGATGACTAAGGGAGAAAAGCAAAGGGCGAGGTTGCACCATTTCTTGGTCTTCTGGCCAGTGATGTATATCGGACCATTTAACCATATATGGATACATCTGGTACCCATAGATATTCACAGATATGGGCTTAATATTGATGACATAAGGGATCTTCATATATGGGCATAAAAGGGATTTGGTTCCCCTGGCATCAGAGGGATCTCCATATATGGGCATAAAATGGATTTGGTTACCCTGGCAACACGGGGATCTCCATATCTCCATATATGGGCATAAAAGGGATTTGGTTCCCCTGGCATCACAGGGATCTCCATATATGGGCATAAAAGGGATTTGGTTCCCCTGACATTACAGTGATGTCAGTGGCTGGTTCTACAGAGGGGATCTCCATTTATGGGCATAAAAGGGAATGTATGTATGATGATGTCAGATATCATAGACGTCATAGGACTTTCACATAACGAATAACTGAGTAAGCATGTAAACCCGTAAAATCTATATTTGGGCATGGCTGATTTATGACCTCATCATGATGACACGAGCAAACACAGCTGAATTGTATAAATGATCAGTGCAGAAACCAACAGAAGTATTTGACCAAGACTCTTGATCTTCAAGAACCCTGAGAACCTGTATTGTTTGGTATTGTTGCCACAGCAACGTCAACAAAGGTTTGTGTACACATGTGGTGTGATGTCATACTGATGCGGAGATATGAGCAGGGCAAAGGTGTGACGTGTGACGTGTGACCGACCGACCGACCGACCGACGGACGGCCGGTGGAGGTTTTGATACCAGTAAGACTCCCTAATCGGGAGACCAGTAAGACTCCCTAATCGGGAGATAAGCGACCGTTGGTCGCTTATCTCCACAAATATCACAACCTCCACCTCTCACGTCATACGGGCAGCCATAGTTACACCTGGAATGTTGAATCTCCATATATGGAGATAACCTACGCATCACACAAAGTCTGACCTCACCAGCCCATACTTGGGAATGGACGACTTATATCTCCATATACGGAGATGGTCATATATGGAGATACGATGACATCACAGAGTCCACAGCTGATGATGTGGCGTGATGTCATACAATAAACAAACAAGCCCTATATACTGATGCGATACGATGACATCACAGAGTCCACAGCTGATGATGTGGCGTGATTGCGACCGTAAGGTCGCAGTTTAGTTGCGACCGTAAGGTCGCAGTTTAGTATGAAAACCTCCACCGGCCGTCCGTCGGTCACACGTGCGGTCGACCGCACGTCACACGTGCGGTCGACGTGTGATGAGGTCACGATGAGTCATCTATGCCCAAATATAGATTTCTAGGTCAGATGGCCCATAGAGTTTGTGATGTCAAACCTAGCAACCCAATATAAACAAACCTGATGTCAGACCTGAAGTATCCTTTTATACCCATATATGGAGATACAGAGATCTCCATATATGGGCATATTAGAAAGCCCATATATGGGCATATACGGATGACATCAGGGATATCCATATATGGGCATAAAAGGGACAAGGGCTTACAGTTAAGAGATCTCCATATATGGGCATATCAGAAAGCCCATATATGTTCATATACTGATGACATCAGGAATATCCATATATGGGCATAAAAGGGACAAGGACTTACAGTTAAGAGATCTCCATATATGGGCATAAAGGGACAAGGACTGTTACAGTAGATATAGAGATGTCCATATATGGGCATAAATGAACAAGGACTGACAAACACTGAGATCTCCATATAACCTATGGGAATATAAGGGACGAGGACTGTCAGCTTGTAGACCTATTTTCTAAATATTGTTGTACATTAAAAACTTGAAATGGGTCGTTCTGCATAGTACTTGGGATTTGTTGATGTAAATGTTCACATAGAGTGTAATAATTGGTAAAACAAACTTTTGGCCTATTTGTGGAGATAAGCGACCAACGGTCGCTTATCTCCCGATTAGGGAGTCTTACTGGTTGCGACCGTAAGGTCGCAGTTTAGTATGAAAACCTCCACCGGCTGTCCGTCGGTCACACGTGCGGTCGACCGCACGTCACACGTGCGGTCGACGTGTGATGAGGTCACGATGAGTCATCTATGCCCAAATATAGATTTCTAGGTCAGATGGCCCATAGAGTTTGTGATGTCAAACCTAGCAACCCAATATAAACAAACCTGATGTCAGACCTGAAGTATCCTTTTATACCCATATATGGAGATACAGAGATCTCCATATATGGGCATATTAGAAAGCCCATATATGGGCATATACGGATGACATCAGGGATATCCATATATGGGCATAAAAGGGACAAGGGCTTACAGTTAAGAGATCTCCATATATGGGCATATCAGAAAGCCCATATATGTTCATATACTGATGACATCAGGAATATCCATATATGGGCATAAAAGGGACAAGGACTTACAGTTAAGAGATCTCCATATATGGGCATAAAGGGACAAGGACTGTTACAGTAGATATAGAGATGTCCATATATGGGCATAAATGAACAAGGACTGACAAACACTGAGATCTCCATATAACCTATGGGAATATAAGGGACGAGGACTGTCAGCTTGTAGACCTATTTTCTAAATATTGTTGTACATTAAAAACTTGAAATGGGTCGTTCTGCATAGTACTTGGGATTTGTTGATGTAAATGTTCACATAGAGTGTAATAATTGGTAAAACAAACTTTTGGCCTATTTGTGGAGATAAGCGACCAACGGTCGCTTATCTCCCGATTAGGGAGTCTTACTGGTATGAAAACCTCCACCAGCCGTCCGTCGGTCACACGTGCGGTCGACCGCACGTCACACGTGCGGTCGACGTGTGATGAGGTCACGATGAGTCATCTATGCCCAAATATAGATTTCTAGGTCAGATGGCCCATAGAGTTTGTGATGTCAAACCTAGCAACCCAATATAAACAAACCTGATGTCAGACCTGAAGTATCCTTTTATACCCATATATGGAGATACAGAGATCTCCATATATGGGCATATTAGAAAGCCCATATATGGGCATATACGGATGACATCAGGGATATCCATATATGGGCATAAAAGGGACAAGGGCTTACAGTTAAGAGATCTCCATATATGGGCATATCAGAAAGCCCATATATGTTCATATACTGATGACATCAGGAATATCCATATATGGGCATAAAAGGGACAAGGACTTACAGTTAAGAGATCTCCATATATGGGCATAAAGGGACAAGGACTGTTACAGTAGATATAGAGATGTCCATATATGGGCATAAATGAACAAGGACTGACAAACACTGAGATCTCCATATAACCTATGGGAATATAAGGGACGAGGACTGTCAGCTTGTACCTATTTTCTAAATATTGTTGTACATTAAAGGTATATTCAGTGATTGTATTTCATTCAAATAAAAATATAATTGGTACATTTTTCATTCATTCTCCTCACTAGAATGTGTGCTAACCATATAAGGACTTCCACCATGGCCTGTGTTACGAGCATAGCTAGATTTGGTTTTCAGAGGTGGCCAGCCAGTCCTCGACCAATCAGGGTAGAGTATGGCCGTAGTTATGTTATGATGTTTAGTGTTGATGGTCAAAATAAAGGTTTTGAGAACCACAGTCGCTCTGAATTAAGAACGTTTGCTAAATGCCTAAATTGTAAACTACTGAACTCATACAATGCCACAGTCTTGTAGTAAATCAGTATCATACATATCCTGAAGCTGGAGACGTAGGCCTACCGATATTCAGTGATTGGGTCTAATGATCGAAACGAGAACATTATAATGGTGTAAAAAATCTATAAAAAACTAAACATTTCCACGCTGTAAGGCTAGTAAGGGACAAGATGACCCCCGGCCACTTTCATTATCACTGAATACACCTTTAAAAACTTGAAATGGGTCGTTCTGCATAGTACTTGGGATTTGTTGATTGCGACCGTAAGGTCGCAGTTTAGTATGAAAACCTCCACCGGCCGTCCGTCGGTCACACGTGCGGTCGACCGCACGTCACACGTGCGGTCGACGTGTGATGAGGTCACGATGAGTCATCTATGCCCAAATATAGATTTCTAGGTCAGATGGCCCATAGAGTTTGTGATGTCAAACCTAGCAACCCAATATAAACAAACCTGATGTCAGACCTGAAGTATCCTTTTATACCCATATATGGAGATACAGAGATCTCCATATATGGGCATATTAGAAAGCCCATATATGGGCATATACGGATGACATCAGGGATATCCATATATGGGCATAAAAGGGACAAGGGCTTACAGTTAAGAGATCTCCATATATGGGCATATCAGAAAGCCCATATATGTTCATATACTGATGACATCAGGAATATCCATATATGGGCATAAAAGGGACAAGGACTTACAGTTAAGAGATCTCCATATATGGGCATAAAGGGACAAGGACTGTTACAGTAGATATAGAGATGTCCATATATGGGCATAAATGAACAAGGACTGACAAACACTGAGATCTCCATATAACCTATGGGAATATAAGGGACGAGGACTGTCAGCTTGTAGACCTATTTTCTAAATATTGTTGTACATTAAAAACTTGAAATGGGTCGTTCTGCATAGTACTTGGGATTTGTTGATGTAAATGTTCACATAGAGTGTAATAATTGGTAAAACAAACTTTTGGCCTATTTGTGGAGATAAGCGACCAACGGTCGCTTATCTCCCGATTAGGGAGTCTTACTGGTACAATAAACAAACAAGCCCTATATACTGATGCGGAGATATGAGCAGGGCAAAGGTGTGACGTGTGACGTGTGACCGACCGACGGACGGACGGCCGGTGGAGGTTTTCATAGTAAACTGCTCCCTGACGGTCGCAACAAATGCACACAGATTTGTAGATAAAACATCCAACAGATACTGTATCCTCAGACTCCTCAGATATCCATCTCTAGCATCCGTCACCTTGACTATGATGCTGTGAAGTTAATCATAAAGATGAAGGCATACACGGTCCCATCCTGTAAAATTTTAATAGAAAAGCCATTATGCAAAAAAATACCCAAAAGGCTGGGCCAACAAGAAAGAAATCATACCTAGTGTGAAGTGAGCGGTGCTATGTATTGAGTTAATTTCATCAAGCGTCACTAGCTAATCACAGTGCATCCTGAGAAGCTTTGCCAATGGGACCCTGGGCATACAACAAACTTTGAATCATTTGTGCCAAGATGTAGGCCAAATGTATGCCACGCTTCAGTTCACTTTAGCCCCGGACATTTTTTAACACGTTTTACTAGGCCCTACCAGTTTGGGAACTGGACAAAGCCAGGTGTTGGAGCTTAGCTCCTATGTTCCAGGAGCACCGCTCAAAATATAAACCCAAAGAACTCAGCATGATGCCTACAAAATAAGCGCAAAAAAAAACTAAAACAAAAAAAGAAAAAAAAAATCCCCATCAATATCTTTGCCTATAGGCCCCCAACACCCTATCGCCTCTGTTTAATTAGTGGCCAAGGCCACGAAGTGGCAAAAGGCCACTCATTGATATTGGACTTCAGTATTATTATTCCGCCACTTTTTCTCTAGCGGCTAGACCGTGCAGTCGCTTTTTACGAAACTCGGCAGTATGGCAGAGGACTATGCCAAACGGCTAAAACGCGAAGCCCGCAACAATCGGCCAAAGGGTGGCGCTGTAGGAAGCCTTTGAAAAATGCCAACTTTGAACTGGTGTAGCTCATGCCCTGTTTCAGGTACAGCAATGAAACTGTATACACTTATGCGTCTCCTCATGCCGAACAACTTTTACGCTCTGACTTTTGACCTCTGACCTTTACTTCTCCCACAATTTTGAATTATATGAAAAACAGTCAAAATCTATCTCCTCCTGGGATTTTCGCGTAACGCGCGCGAAACTTTTTTTTACATGAACTTTGGACCAACACGGTCATCGCACAGCGGCCGGATTTCTTTTAAAGCGAAACATTATTTTTTAATAATTCACTCAATGTTGCAGTTTTATGCAAATTATTCTTCTGCCTCTAAATCATACATGCAAAGTGACACGTTCATGGTATTTGGCAAATATGTCGAGGGTTAGTCCAAATATCACTGAAAGCAATCTTACTCCAATTGGCCAAAGGGGGGCGCTATACGAAGCGTTTGAAAACTCAAACTTTAAAGGGGCATAATTCATGCCTCGTTTCGTTTGAAGACATGCAACTTGCTTACACGCGTGCCTTGACTCAAGCGGAAGACATCTGTGTCTTTGTTAAGTAAATCTAAGTAAGCCCTTAGATTTTCCGCAATGTTGAGCAGTTTGTAAAACACTTAAACCCGCTTTTATTCCGGAACTTTCGCGTCACGTGCACGGAACTTTTTTTTACATGAACCTTGGACCAATATCTAAAGATATGTCAGATCGGATTTTTTAAAAATTGAAACATGCTTTTTTAATAATTCAATTCATATTGCGGTTTTATGCAAATTATTCTTCTGCCTCTAAAACAAACATTCAAAGTAATATTTTCTCACTGTGCAGAGCTGTGCATAGTTCACATGGTAAGGCCTTTGTCTATCATTCCAGAAGTCTCCTGTTCAAGCCTTACCTCATGCATTTAAAATACATTTTACAACATTTTGCCGTGAAAACCCTGGTATTGCAACTAAACATGGCAACCCGACCAAACATGGCAACCTTCTTAAGCAAGAGTATAAATAGTGGTTGAGTTGAAGCCACTCCCCCCCTCTCAAATTGTTTGGAAGCTGCATGGTGCTGCTGGTTGCTGCTACTCACTGCTACATTATGCAGCAGCTGCAGGTCTGTACACTGTTCATTATTCCAACAACTATTCCAATTTCTAACAGTTTTATTCATTATACTTACCCATACTATAATTTGGCTTTTAGATTTACCTCACCTGACCATACCTACCCGATCCACTCGATACACTGGCTGTGTGTGATGGAGGAACAATGTGACTTGGTAAGCTAACCATGTGCTCTGAAATGTTATGTTGTTTTTGGTTTTGGGATCTAAATGTTAAACGATTTCTTTTGGAATGTAATGCTTGTATGTTAGCTGCAACGTTGATTATTGAATTGATGTATTTTGAGTTTAATGCCAATGCCTAGTTGGGCAGATTAATGGAATTATTTTGTTTCAAGCCTGTAGTGCAGCAGATTATTTGAATTTTTCTTTTTCTATTCATTTGGCCTTTTTCTTTGATCCAGGCCAGGTTTATTGCCTAGAACTGAATCTGAAAGATGGCGAGCCTGCAGAAAGACTGACACAATCCTGTCTGACCTATGGTTATGGGTAGGAAAAAGCAGCCGCAGTGACACTTATTCCTAGTTTCATTTTATTTTTAAATGGAATGTTTTCTTCATTTCCACATGCAATGTTTTGGTCCCGGTCAGGGGCGTCACACCAAATTCTGGGCCCTGGGTACAAGGATTCACAGCGGGCCCCCCATGAATGTTAACTATTGAAAAATAGCAGATATACAAGCTCACAGCGCGGCACCGAGTGCCACGCTGCGAGCTTGTAGATCTGCTATTTTTGAAAAAAATGTGAAAATGTGTGCAAGAAACATATGTTTCCATGTCAGTGATGCTCAAACTTTTTCATGTGAAGGACCCCCAAAATTATATGTATTTAGCCACGGACCCCCATCTCAAAATATTTAGTTCCAGGGACACCCCAGAAGCAAAATTTGAGTTACAAATGTTCGCTTAAAAAAACACATATATTCAAAGATTTGCACACATTTTCACGACTTTTCAAAAATAGCAGATCTACAAGCTCGCAGCGCGGCACCGACGCGCTGTTAGCTTGTATATCTGCTATTTTTCAATAGCTAAAGTTACTAGGGCCCCTCCAACTTGGGCCCTAGTAACTCAGTCCCACTTTCCTACCCCTTGTGACGCCCCTGGTCCCGGTCCCCAAGTCCCAATCAGTCACACAGCTGCGCAGCAATTGACAATCATCACCACACCCAGTATAAAACCGTCAGTCTGCAGTTTGCTCAGTGAGGTGCACATCACTGGAGCTGCTGCAGATCTGTACTGTTCATTATTTCAACAACTATTCCTATTTCTAACAGTTTTAATTCATTCATTCAGTTTAATTCATTCACCTCAGCTCACCTCACCTGGCTGGAAGATAAATTGGTAAGTGAACATGTGGCTCAGAAATGTTTGTTTCTGGTTTTGGGATTGGAATGTAAAAAGATTCATTTCGGGAATGTAATTATTGCTTGTAGATAAGCTGCTAAGTTGATTATTGATGTGTTTTGAGTTCAATGGCAAGCTTGTAGATCAGCAGATTTGTCGACTTTATTTTGTTTTAAGCTTGTAGATCGGCTGATTAGTTTTTTTTTTATTAGTTTATATTGTCAGGAGTGTTAAGTTGTGGATGATTGCCTGTGTCCACTATTGTTTGGGGTGTGGCCTCATCTCTTTCTTTAATGTAAGCATTTAACTAAAGAGATGTGAGTATTATTGCGACTGTTAGGTCGCAGTTACTATCGAAACCTCCACCGGCTGTCACTCTGTCCGTGTGACATCATACTTTTGCCCTATTCATATCTCCGCTACCATTGCCCCTATCCATGCCAAACTTTGCACACACTCCTTGGCTGCCTGATTTCTCATATGGCCCTCCAGCGCCACCATGAGGCCGATTCTTGCAAAACATTTTTCAACACTGCTCCTACAGATTTTGGCCTAAAATCACGCAAATTGGATGGCAAATCACAACCTCCAAATCAGCAGATCTGTTGACTTTATTTTGTTTTAACCTTGTAGATCGGCTGATTAGTTGATATCTTTTTTTTATCCAGGCCCTGTTTTTTGCATGTGAACTGAATCTAACTGATGGCTTTGTTTGGATTTCAGAAAAACTACATTTCCCAGAATGCAGCAGCTAAGATGGCTGCTTGTTGCAATCAGTTTGATTTGTCAGCACCTGGCCGCAACACAGCTTCTCCGAGTCAGGCAATCCAAATGTTTTTGCTCTTAACCACCGAGCTCTGCTTCACTGTGTAGCTGGCTCTCGAAGGGACTCTTCCAGCGAGCAGTAAGCAAAACTCCACTATGTTCATTTGCTCTGTATTTTGCCACATTGCTAATGGTGGTTCTATCTGTTCCCATTGTAGGCAAATTAGGAGCTGCATCTGAATCTTGGAAGAGAAATGGCATGTGTTAATGGAAGCAACGGCATACTGTGAAACATGTGTTTCGAATGTAACCCCTGTTTGTTAAGTTCTGGAAAGAAGCATATTTTGAGTTAAAAGCCCCGGTTTTGGGAAGAACTTTATTTCATGTTTTAGGGGAACGCCCCATTGAATAAAACGCTTATTGCGTTTTCACCTTGAGAACTGTTTCCGTGTGCTGGTTTGGGTTCAGACTTCACAATACTTAATGTTTAAAAACTTTATTTGAAGACGTGTTAAAAGCCCCGGTTTTGGGAAGAACTTTATTTCATGTTTTAGGGGAACGCCCCATTGAATAAAACAACGCTTATTGCGTTTTCACCTTGAGAACTGTTTCCGTGTGCTGGTTTGGGTTCAGACTTCACAATACTTAATGTTTAAAAACTTTATTTGAAGACGTTTACTACTTGAATTATTTGAAAACATTGTGATTTAAAAGACATGCCTGAAAATGGCTAGGTTGTTAACCCTCTGTTTTGAAGGTTTACAACCTGATGACCAACTCTTCAACAAAGACAACTAATGAAAAAGTTGGAAAATAAAGATATTGAGTTAAAACCTTGAGTTCTTTGGAACTATTTTATGTCTGTTGCATATAGTCTTTTGCATACATGTTGTGTAGAGGTCAATTTGTGCTTTCACCAATAACTATGCCGATTAGTGTAAAATCGGCAGAGTGTCATTTATAGCGCCACCAGAAGGCCGAAAACGCATTCTTCGATATTACTCCTTCAGATTTTATCCGATAATCACACAAATGGGCACACAGTATCTCTACAGTGATGTAATCATGATGGATTTGTCCAATATCATATTCTATCTAATTGGCTAACATTGAATTCCAAGGTTTGCAGGATTGCTCCTTTTTGAACAAAATGTCTCAAACGCAGCCTGCTATTTGTGTGAGATTTTGCACGCACATTCCCACTAGGCCAAGGAACAGATGCCACCCTTCTCACATTGGCCTGTTATAGCGCCACCAGCGGGTCAATTTTTGCAAAACCCATTTTTGGTACAAAATGCCTCAAATCCCGCATGCAGCGTCCGATTGCCGTGAAAGGCCAAAGAACACGTGGTACCCTTTTGACTTTGGCCTATTATAGTCACCACTAGGCCAAAAAAAAACACCTGACCTGCCGGAGACCTGTTCGGAAGAACACTGCTTCCAGTTTTTCTTTGATTTCTTCTTTGCTTTCCCTTGATGCTTTTTTGCTTTCCTACTTTTTCTACCTTGGCCACTTTATCGCTGCTTGCAGCTATATTTCATTCTTAATTTTAGGGGTAAAATGAACCATACAACCTCCAAGTCTATTTTTAGGCATAATACTCGATATATAACTAAAAATACAGAATATCAGCAATAACAGCCTGTAGAAGTATTTTAAGTTATCCTACAGCATTGGAAATTCCCTTTGAAGGAACACTTCATTCATGCCATTTTCAACTTATCTTCATATAAGTGCTCCTCACTAAAGCGTCATTCCCACCAAGCACAATAAAGATTACCTTAAAATATGTCGGCGTTATCGTTGTGGTGTGGAAGCTACCACACTTGAGTTGAGAACGATTAAAATATCTTTATCTTTATCTTTATCGTGCCGGTGGGAATGACGCCTAATTCTCATCATAAGATGACAGCATTTCTGTCCTCACTCTGTCTCAGAGGAGGGCTGTGGACGGTCCAGAAACCTGTCTACCAGTGACATCATCAGTAGGCAAGTGTCGTATTTCAAACAATCACACATGCACATTTTTTTCCTACTTTATTTTTGCCACATTACTGTTGGTGTTGCTTTGTCTGCATGTAGGATACTTTGTGCAGCTTGTAGATCAGCTATTTGTCATAATAATATGAAAATTAAAAAAAGAGAGGAGTTCATACAACCAACTGTTTTTTTTATTAAAATGAAAATTATCCAAACAAACCTCGAATTAATTTAGTCTCCATTCAAACATGATTCGTACGAGTGGTATCACATTAAATTATGAACACACTAAAGCGATTAAAAAAAGCATTCAAAAAAGTAAATATATAATAATAATATAGGTGATATTCAATTACTTCACATAGTTTAAAAACATCCAAGCATAAACACTTAATTGAGTAGAGTAGGATAATAGTAGAAAACATGACATCTTTAGTTTGAGGTTAATGAAAATAGATTCCTCAAAGTTACAATAAAACATTAAGAGTTTAATAATCAAAAGAAAATTCTTATGAAATAGAAAGTGACACAAAATAGAATTATTTGATATAAAATTGTCATCAACCTCTTAATCTCAATGTATTTCTTCATACAACAAATAGCTAAAACAGCTGATCGACAACCTTAAAATGTATAGAAATGTGATGCCATTGTGAGCTTGTAGATCACATATTTTAGCTATTTATACATTTCTATTTATGAAAATAGAGGCTGGTATGGTTGATGACGTGGTTAAAATATTTGAATAAAACAGGCCTATATTACACAATACATAATACTTAATAGTGCAGTTTGATACAGTAGCAAAACTAAAGGGATAACACAAAAATCTTGTTTACATAGTGGTCCATTGTACTCAACTCATCATCATGACGTACTGTACAATACATTACATATCAGAAACAACACTTAGAGCAATACCATATTATTTACAGAAGAAAGAGGTTGGGAGCTCAATTTATCTATAAGTCCAATTATATTTTGAGGAGAGACATGTTTTAGGTCATAATAATAAAAAAACTGACATATAGAAATACACATGTAATAACTGTGTAATGACTACTCTTTTCGTTATAAATAACAGCCTTTTTCAGGCAGTTGCACAAGCACAAACACAATTGTAGCCTGTTATCTGCAATAGTAGCTTACTGTGACCTACATTTAACCAACATTATATGTTTGTTTTGGATGTGAGACAAATCAAATTTTGAATATTTTAGTGGCATTAGAATGTGGTGTGGTTTGTTTGGGTTCCACATTCTTGCAATACTATACCTGATATCTAGAGGGAGCAAGCATACAACCCAATGTGTCTAATGTCTTGCCTAAGTTGCCTT
Source organism: Nannobrachium achirus (assembly GCF_963921795.1). Classification (NCBI taxonomy): domain Eukaryota; kingdom Metazoa; phylum Chordata; class Actinopteri; order Myctophiformes; family Myctophidae; genus Nannobrachium; species Nannobrachium achirus. Next base: position 15,062,109 of record NC_137823.1, on the reverse strand, counting down.
GGAGACTGAGGGCATAGCTGAATTCTCAGGTTTGGGCGCACTTGGTGACATGACAGCAAGTCATGCATCTGACGCATTGGTCTGAGAACATGTTGGTGTGTGGGTGCGACTGCCCGTGTCTCCACAGTTCTTGTGTGTATGGCATGTGACGTGTGCACATGCATTTGAATGCATTGACAATTGATTGTTTGCACGTTTGTGCATGGGTGTGTGTACAACTGTCCATGGTTCTTACATGCATAAATGTTACCCGGCCTACCTACCTACCGGTACATACATTGATTGCTGGTTGCGTGTGTGTGGTTACACACATACACAGGTTGTAATATCAACAAACCCATAGCCTGCGAGTTGGGGTCCCTGTTTTATTATCTTCATTTGGGCCTGGGCTGGTTCTGATTCTATAGCCCTGTTCCACATGTAATCATGATGTACAATCATGTAGAATCATGTACAATGCCTGCAGTGCCGCCGCTACCATGACGCACAAGACACACTGTAAAAAGGGCACCAAAAAATGAGAGAGAAAAAATAATCATGGCATGATGCCTGATCAACTCACTAACAGACCACCCTGTAGACAATAGGGCTTCCGGTGTGTGTCAAAATTCCTAGCGGAAGTGCTGCGGTTAACGGAAGTTACGTCATGCGATGCGGGTCTGTTTACATTCCCCAGCGAAAAAACTAAAATAGATTGTAGCTCTTAACTCACTCTGAATAGGTGTAACATTGCTTGAATCAATGTTTTTGTTTGTATGTTGTTTATTGCGAGCGTAACCGACGGAGCAGGAGACGCAGACCAGCTTTTTTCGTGCAGGGAATACGTTTGCAGGAACACCGCACTGTGAAAAAAATACAGCTTCCGGGAAAATTCAGCCCCCCCTCCCAGAACGTCTTCTGCCTTCTATTGTCACCAGGCTTTTCTCTTCGCAGATGAGTAAGCCTGGCTACGCGAGGCTACTAACAGACAGACAAACAGACACTCACCCAGTGGAGATCCAATGGTCATAGACTGATCTCATCTGATGCATTGCCAAATAAATCGAATGTTTTTCCGTCTGATTCATATTTAGATATCTTAGTTGGAAAACAACTATGCAATATCAACTTTGGCAGTGCAGTTATGGTGCTGTGCTGTTAGATATCTGTTATATGATGGGATCATGGTTAATGTCACAGCGTGCAAAACGCGAAAGACCCTGCTAATTTCATTACACCGTCGTCGCGGAGCACCCAGCACCCAGTTGTGCGCCGGGTGCCTAAAAATGGACCCTGAATGCCTGAGTCAACCAATAAGATGTACTCAGGAGGAGAGAAACACAGCTGTGTGAAGCCTGATCTATGCTTCATCGCATGACAGTGTTGCACATCGAAAATAGCAGACATACTAGTTCATAAGGAGACGCGTTGTGACGCGTTGTGAGCTTGTAGGTCAGATATTTTCAACATGTGACACCATCATGAGATGAATATGCTGATCTAAGATCAGATAACTGCAGTCGGAATCAATGTTATCTCATAATTAACTTTAAATATAATTTAATGATTGTAAACTGTGTATTGCAATGTTGTGTTACAATATCCAAATAATACTAATAATAGCCTATAATAACATAGCATTTCCCAGTCGGCCACGGTTAACGGCCAATCAAAAATGTTATCGGTATGGATTACAAAGGCAGGCTAACAGAAACCTTGGTGTAGATCCATCTGTCTTCATCCAGTGTGCTGTAGGGTTTTCCTACACGGCTGTATCTGAGGAAATGAAACAGTTACAGTAACATTAAAACAGGATACCTACTGTGTCACGTTAGTATGTATTTTCTTAAATGTGGAATGTGAACCAGTGTATTCACATCTCATTCAGTTTTATCATCCATTAAGTTAAATTGTCATTCCATCTCAACACATCACAAATATCTCTGCTACACATATAGTTATGCTGTGTTCACACTGGAAGATACAAAAGATACAAAGATGTATCTCCATGTCTCTGGTGACCATTGTTGAACATGAATGCTATCCTGTATCTTTGTAGCTGCTGGTGTGAACACAGCTTTAGTCTCAACATGTAATCACTTCTGAACTTTGATGCTACTAATCAGTGTTGTGGCCAAATACACATCATTTTGGGAGGTACTTGGCAGGAGAAACAACTGCTTTAGAAGGTATTTAGAATTTTGATTGATTGATTGATTGATTGATTGATTGATTGATTGATTGAATGAATATGTTATTAGCAGTTCACAGAGTTTAAGACATGAGAGTACAGTTCAGATACAAGGTCCTCTAGTTGGATTTAAACCCAAGAAAGCACTATTGCTTGTTACATTGGGGTCTTTTGAATTCAATTCAGTGAGAATCAGCCTCAAGTCTTAATGGGTTTGGTCTTAAGACCAAATGAAACCAGATAAAATCATTGTATTGGATGTTTAAAAAGTGTTTACTGTACCATTTTCATAGTCATCATCAGGTTGGCTGATCAACCCATAGGCGCTTGTGTCGCCTAAAGGTAAACAATATTGTGGACAGTTCAGAAACCTGCTTGTGACCAGACACGTCAATGATGGGGAATAAAAAGCTAATAGTAAAGGTCCGTACATACTGAGGGCGAATTGGCAAATAGCGAATTAGCGTATAATTCACTTTTTTTTTTAAACATTATAAAGTCAATGGAAGCATCCACACCGAACGCGAATTTCGAAAAAGCAAAAAGGCGCCTGTTTTTTTATTCGCCCTTGTGTCGAATTTAGCGAACGTTCAAAGGCGAATTCCTCTCTCTCTCTGTATCAAAGTAATCCCACTCTACCCTATTTCAAGAGAGAGAGAGAGAGAATGGTGGAGGGACCTTCACGTTGCATTGAGGCCGAGGGCGAGGGGAACAGTGTTTTTCTCCTTTTCCGCGTCTCTCTCTGTGTGGCAGCGTGCTGCTTGGAAAAAGTACTCGAATGTATTACTGGTTAAAGCATGGTACATGTTTTAGGCTAATTTATAACTGCAAAAAGACTAATGTTTTAAAATAAATCGCTGGGTATTAAATACAAAAGGATCCGAAGTGTAGTGGAGTAGAAGGAAAGTACTGGAAATTGGACTCATCTACAAGTACAGGCTACTCAAGTAAATGTACTTTTAGTTACTTTCCACCAGCTGCTGCGGGGACCTGCCAGTATGCAGGGACACGGGCGGAGGAGGAACGGTGAACGCTCTGCTCCCCTTCCCCTCTCTCTCTCTGGCCAAATGCACTGCATGCAGACTCAGAGAGAAGCGCACTGTCTCGCAAATATATAAGGAGCGCGTGTACTATTTGTTTCCCTGGACCCTGTCTCCGTTCTACTCTCTCCTCTCTTCTCTTCTCCTTTCTCCTGCGCCAGAGGCAGATAATCACCCCCTCGTTTTAGGCGAATTAAGCGAATATTATACGCATATTCGCGTCGCTTTTTGGTGTGTATGGAAAAAGGCGAATCGCGAATTCTTCGCCATTTTGGTTCGCTTATTCACGTCGCTTTCGCTAATTCGCCGGTCTGGACAGAGCTTCACTGCAGGCTTTCTATTCCTGGAAAGATAGCATGCTATAATGGTTGTCATCAATCATTGTTCTCACGTTCAAACAAATCTAAATAAAAACATTTTGAAATTCTGTTCAAACAATAAGTGTGCTGAATTAACATGATTGGTTCAAAGACTGACCGTACTGCAGTGGGCAGTAGAAATCATTAGGATCCCCTCTTTGATTGGTCGCCTGGTCGCCTGTTGCTGCGGCCTGATTGGTTCCCTGGGACTCAATGACCCTGTAATTAAAATACAGATATAATTGATTAAAATGAAATAAATAAAATGAGATGTAATCTACTGCTGTCAGGTTGATGAGATGTAGGCCTATCAATATTGTACCTACCGGACATAAGCTGGATCTGTAAATTAAAAACAATAAGTTATTACAAATATATTTTAGGTTTTGCAGGTGAGTCTACAGGTGTAGATTGAAATCATTGTTTATTGTCATACCTCCAGACAAGGTCCCCCATTGGGATATCAGCGCCATCTGGCGCTGCAACAGAGTAAAACTCATAAGCTCCCGTACGAGAAATATCATTTGTCGGTAGGGCTGTCAATCACAAACGAGGGCACCGCCCCCGAGTGTATATAAGCCCTGCGGGCTATCATAACTTCCTCTTCCGCACCTCTGCTTACCTGCAACTAGTGTCGCGAACTCAGCCATATAAGTATAATTTTCTTTAAAGTTTAGCCTAAGCGTTGACTAGGAAAGTCGGCCACTGGCCTTTAGAGATTATTCTCCTGTACGTTCTAATTCTATTCTTCCTAACAGTTCGGTCTCTTTTCTTCACTTTCGCTTTGAGTCTTTACTTCTTCTCTGTACGTTCTGCCACGTGTCTCCCTGCCTTAGCTTAGCTTCGCTTAGCTTCGGTTAGCTCACGATGGCAGCTCGTCGACCTACAGTTAGCAGCCTGCTAGCTAGGGTACCGAAGAAGTGCGGCCTTCCCAGCTGCAAAGGCCTCATCGCCAATGAAGATACACATCCGTTCTGCATTGTCTGCATGGGGGTAGGACACGCCTTGGCCTCTCTGTCCCCTCCGGCCCCGGCCACGGGGGTGAACTGTGCTGAATGCCTCCAGTACGATGTTCCAGCCCTCGAGGCACGATGCGAGATCGCTGCCGCAGGCTACGGCCTTCACACCACGGTCTCCGCCGGAACCCTCCCAGACACCTCTCCTCGTGTGCCGGACAGCGCTGTACGCCACAGCGCTGCTTCTCGCCACGTGGTTAGGCCTCCAGCGGCCTCGCCCTCTGCTAGCTTCGGTAGCCCCGTTGCTAGCGGGTCTGCGGCCCCTGTTTCCACTGCTGTTTCTCCGACGGGCTCGACTGGTGCCGTGCCCAAGAAGAGAACATGCAAGACCGCCCACGTTGTTTCTCCGCCAGCTACAACGTGGATCGTCCCCCCCAAGGAATTCCACCCTCTAGTCGTCGGGGACATTCCTCTCTCCTTCTCCGTCCCCCAGCTACGGGCTATGCGGCCACCTAGCCCCGTCTCCTGGCATGCTAGCGACGGAGACGAACCGGAGCTAGAGGACTACGACATGGAGGAGTTGGACACGGAGGGTGAGTACTCGGAGGAGGACGAGTCCTCTTTCCCCTCCGGACAGGGCGGAGGCGCGGCCAGGGTGGTTCCTCATGCCGAGGCTTCCACCTCCGCCGCGTCCTCCCAAGCCCCTTCTGCCTCTCTCCCCCCTTCCATGCCGGCTGGGGCGAGAGGGGCAGCGGCGCAAGACCCAGACTCCATCCCCATGGACGAGCTCTCGGTGCTGGAACGCGCCGCCATCCGTTGTGGCCTGGAGCTGCCACTCGGAGATGCGCCACTCGGACCACGGGCTAGGATTCCTCTCCTGGGCCAGGATTTGGAGTCCTCTCCCCCGCGTCGGATGGAAAAGCTACCACTAGTCCCAGGCTTTGCAGAGGCCCTGCATTCAACCTGGACTACACACAAGGACCCCCCCAAGCTCCCCTTCCTGGTCGATTACCGCGACTCAGAGAAGGCGGGAATCCCCTTGTGCCCTCCCATGGACAAGCTGATGGCCCAGTCCCTGGTAGGGAGCCTCAAGCCCAACCATGAGCGGACCGGTCCTGGAGGCCGGCCTCCCCTCAATCTGGCCGTGGGTAAGAAGCCTCCTGGGTTTGCCATCCCCTTTGACGACAAGCAGTCTTCAAGGGTGAGGAACTCTTACAGATCGTCCGCGCTGGCAGCCAGGACGATGAACGCCACCCAGCTGCTGCTTTCCTCCACCAGGCGCCTCCTCAGCGAGATGCGGGAGGTGCCTGACGTGTTGGTGGAGGAAATGGACAAGTCGCTGCGCATGCTGATGGACTTGAATGTCCACGCGATCGAGTGGCTTGGACATGGCATGGATTATTGCATCCAGGCGGAACGTGCCAGGTGGCTAGACAAGGTACAGTGTCCTGGCAGTTCTGGAGAGGAGACCGGGAAGATCCTGCAAGACCTCCCCGGCCACCCTACCTTCCTCATGGGCGGTGGACTGGAGCTTCTCCGCCAGGAGGTGGCGGATAAGAAGATCACTCTGGAGCTCCTGGGAGCCACGACGGACCCCCAGGTACCCAGAAAGGAAAAGAGACAGGGACGGAGCAAGGCCCCTGGTCAGGCTGACAGGGGGCGCTCTTCCTCCAAGCAGGGGAAACAGAACAATCCCCCTAGGACCCCCTCTTCTTCCTCCGCGGGACCCCCTCGCACTGCAGCGGGGGCTCAGGCCCGCTCTCAATCCCGCCACCCTCCCAGGCACGGGATACCGGCCAGCTCCCACAAAGCCCGCGGGAAGCCGCCGCGAAAGTGACACTGGACTCTGGCGGGGTCCCCCTGAAATTTCAGGGGACCCCCCCTTGCAAGCGCAGACGTTTGGACAATACAAACTATGTTTCTCATGCCAAGAAATCAATGTTTATTCCTCCTCTGTGCTCTCCTCCAGTGCCTGTAATAAAAAGTGTGTTGATGAAACAATGCCTGTTTATTTCAAACCCACCTGCTTTACTACAGACGACCCCATTTTGCATGAATTTAACCAGTGTAGAGAAGTCCAGGCTGGAATTTCTTTCCACTCAGATAATATCGCTTCCTCCAGTCATGCAGACAGGTTACAAGCAGAATATTTCTCTTTGCAAAATGTTCCCAGACAAGCTAATTCCTATTCACAGTGGTATAGTCTCTCTAGTGTGCAATACCCCTCTGTCTCCACCGAGCGGCACTGTTATGCCGACTCTAGTTCAGGACAGGAGTTTGGTCTTAGCGTCAGGGAAGAAGCCAACACATATCACCCAGGGTCGGCCTCGTCTTCCCGCAAGGAAGCATATAAAGGCCTTAGCACAGGTTATAAACGTAAATACAATTCCCCGAGCCGGGGATTATGTTACTTATGCGATGAACCCTGTCCCCCGGGCTCCACGTTGTGTGTCGCATGTATTATTAACAAGCGAGGCTTCTTGGAGGTCACGTGTTCGTCCCCCACCGGATACGGAAATAAGCGTACCGGAAACGGAAACGCTCTTTCCGCCGGTGACTCCGCGCCTTCCGGCCCGGAGGTCACGTGTTCGTCCCCCACCGGATACGGAAATAAGCGTACCGGAAACGGAAACGCTCTTTCCGCCGGTGACTCCGCGCCTTCCGGCTCGGCGTCTAGCGGATACGGATACGTGCCCGGATATGGAACCTTTCCCTCCCGGCCCAGTAGTTCCGCTCAGGCGGTACAACCCCAAGGCTTCTCCGTTGCTCAGCAACACGTTAGCACAGTGTGCAGAGCAATGGAAACGTTGCAATCCGAATCACTGGGTGTTTCGGACGGTGACGCGGGGTTACAGACTACAGTTCGCGAAAAAACCCTCCCTATCCAGCAAGGTTATTTATACTCGAGCCCGCGGCTTGAAGGCCGATGCCTTGAGGGAGGAGATAAGCTCACTATTGCGCAAGGGCGCTATAGTGGAGTTATCACGCGACCAGAGCCGTTTAGGCTTCTGGAGCCGTTATTTTCTGGTTCAGAAAAAAGGAGGGGGGCTGCGTCCGATTATGGACTTACGTGCTCTGAACAAGCACTTGAAAAAGTTCAAATTCAGGATGTTGACGTCAGAGTCACTGATGAAATCAGTGAGACAGGGGGATTTCCACTGTTCAGTGGACCTGAAGGACGCTTATCAACACGTCCTCATTTATCCCCCACACAGGAAGTTCCTGCGGTTCGCCTTCGAGGGGCGCCTGTACGAGTACACGGTCCTCCCTTTCGGTCTTTCTCTGAGCCCTCGGGTTTTCGTGAAAGTGACCGAGGCAGCCATTGCTCCACTGAGGCATCAGGGAGTCAGGCTGGCGAACTACATAGACGATTGGATGATTTCCGCCGCCTCCTGCTCAGAAGCGGCGCGCCATACCAATCTGGTGTTGTCACACCTGAAGGCCTTGGGTTTCAACGTCAACTTTGGCAAAAGTATGTTGTTACCCTCCCAGCAGATTTCCTTTATAGGAATATCTCTGGACTCGGCCACCATGTCCGCTCGCCTCTCCCCGGAGAGGGTGGACAGGTTTCTGGCTTGTCTGGGCTCCTTCCGACTGAACCAGGTGGTCAGGTACAAGGAGTGCATGAAGTTGACTGGGCTGATGGCTTCAGCAGTGCAACTTCTGCGTCTGGGCAGGTTTCATATGAGACCTTTCCAGCGGTGGTCACTGGCGCTCAGGATTCCTTCCCTGCAAGGGTACAGGAAGGTGACAGTCAGCCAGGTCTGCATGGACGCTCTGGTCCCATGGAGGGACCAGGCGTTGTTGACAAGTGGGGTCTCCATGGGCGAAGTGGTGTCACGCAAGGTGATCACCACAGACGCCAGCCGCTCGGGGTGGGGCGCCACCCACGAGGGGCGCTCAGCCAGGGGTCTTTGGACCCAGGCCATGTTGGAGTACCACATCAACTATCTGGAATTAATGGCGATCTACTTGGCGCTCAAGCATTTCGAACCATTTCTCCGGGGTTGCCATGTCCTGGTCAGGACGGACAACACGGCGGCCCTGTATTATCTCAACAAACAGGGCGGCCTCTCCTCGCGGACGCTGGATCAGCTGGCGCGCGAGATGACCCTCTGGTGCTTGCCTCGGTTGAGGTCCATCAGAGCCTCCCATGTCCCGGGCCTTCAGAACGGCGGCGCCGATCTGTTGTCCAGGGGGGAGCCTCGTTACGAGGATTGGTCTCTCCACCCTGCGGTGGTGAGGCAGATTTTCTCCAGGTTCGGTCGACCGCGAGTCGACCTCTTTGCCTCCCAGGAGAACGCGAAGTGCCCCCTTTACTTTTCAGTGAGGGGACCTTCTCCTCTGGGGATGGACGCGTTTGCTTACGAATGGCCACAAGGTCTTCTCTACGCGTTTCCACCCCTGGAACTGATTCTTCCCACTCTGGAGAGGATCAGATGTTCCAACCAGGAGGTTCTTCTGGTGACACCATCCAGGGGAGTGTGGAGGTCTCTGATCACCCCACTGCTCTCTCAACCCCCTTGGCGGCTTCCCTTGCTCAGGGATCTGCTGCGCCAGGCAGGGGACGAGATCTTCCATCCAGACCCACGGGGCCTAGACCTGTGGGTTTGGCCCGTGAGAGGGAGAACCTGCTTGCAGCAGGCTTCTCACCGATGGTTGTAGCCACTATTCAGAGTGCTAGAGCCCCCTCTACTAGGGCTGTGTATGATGGAAGATGGAATGCCTTTTTGGACTGGTGTGAGCTACAGGAGCCACCTGTGGTGGCTCATATAGCTTCGGCCCAGAAGGTGTTAGATTTCCTGCAGGACCGCCTGGACCTTGGTCTGGCGTTCTCTACACTGAGGGGTTATTTAGCGGCTATTGATGCCTGCCACCTGGGGGTGGCAGGCAAAGGCCTTTCTAAAATCCCTGAGGTGGTCCAGTTCATGCATGGTGTGGACCATTTGAGACCTGTGACCAGAGCCTTGTTTCCTGTTTGGGATCTACAAGTGGTTCTTGAGGGCCTTTGCAAGGCACCTTTTGAACCGATTGGGAGGACCTCTTTGAAACATTTAAGTTTCAAAACAGCTCTTTTGCTTGCCTTGTCTACGGCTAAGCGTGTGAGCGACCTTCATGCGCTCTCTGTGAGCCCTGATTGTATGAGGTTTCTCAATAATGACTCCAAGGTTCTTCTTAAACCTCATTTGAGTTTTATTCCTAAGAACCGAGTGGTCCCGAAGGAACCTGTTGTTTTGACGGCTTTCCATCCTCCTCCGTTTGCATCAGAGGAGGATAGGCGTCTTCATTGTCTTTGTCCAGTTAGGGCCCTGAAGGCCTACTGTGATAGGACGGTGGACAGCAGGTCTACTTCTCAGCTTTTCGTGGTCATGAATGCCCGTCAACGAAAAGCGGTGTCCAAACCCACTCTGTCGAGATGGCTTGTGGATGCTATTAGGTTGGCTTACACCCGGTCTGGGTCTGAAGTGCCGGAAGCACTTAAGGCCCACAGTACTAGGGGTGTGTCTACCTCTTGGGCTTTGTCCAAAGGTGTCTCCATTGAGGAGATTTGTGCAGCGGCGAATTGGTCTTCGCCGTCTACCTTTGCGACCTACTATCACCTGGACGTTGCGCCTTCTGCTATGGCGCATACGGTTCTGGATGCTGCTGCCCTTCCTACTATGTAGTGGGGCGGCTCTCTCTCCCCTTCCTGAGATAGCATGTTGCTGTCTCTAGAATACGTGGGGGGACCCTGAGTTTTTCCCTTATATTATTGCAATTTTATAAGGTGGACCTGTGTCTGCCCTTAGTGCATAAGGCAGGCCTCGGTCTGTCAGGGTCTTTTTCTGTCTGAACACGCCCAGGCCCTGTGGGTCTGGGTCGGATCAGTCCTGAAAGGGGTCACGTCGGTTGACAGGACCTCCTTTCCGGGTGTGGTCGGTGTGCACGACAGTCTTGTCGGTTCATGACTTCTCGGGGAGTATATGAGTCCCAATGGGGGACCTTGTCTGGAGGTATGACAATAAACGTATAGGTTCCGAACGGAACCATGTTTATTTAATACCGGAGGACAAGGTCCCCCAGAATAAAGCCCCTCGGTTCGCTAGTTGCGGGCGCAGAGGTGCGGCTTTAGAGGAAGTTATGATAGCCCGCAGGGCTTATATACACTCGGGGGCGGTGCCCTCGTTTGTGATTGACAGCCCTACCGACAAATGATATTTCTCGTACGGGAGCTTATGAGTTTTACTCTGTTGCAGCGCCAGATGGCGCTGATATCCCAATGGGGGACCTTGTCCTCCGGTATTAAATAAACATGGTTCCGTTCGGAACCTATACGTTTTGGATGTTTAAAAAAGTGTTTACTGTACCATTTTCATAGTCATCATCAGGTTGGCTGATCACCCCATAGGTGCTTGTGTCGCCTAAAGGCAAATAATATGCATTAATGTGGTGATTAATTGTGTTATCTCAGTCCTTTAAGCAACACTATAACTTTCCTCTAGGCTCTTCTAACCTGGAATTGAACCTGCTTTCCTGCTTTAGTGCTGAACATTTTACCATTGAGCTAATAGAGCCAGCCATAGATAAACAAATTGAATCTTGACCGGTCTGTGTCTCAGAGGAGGGCTGTGGACAGTTCAGGAACCTGCCTACCAGTGACATCATCGATGGGGAATCCAAGCTAATAGAAACTGCAGGCTCTCTATTCCTGGAAACTTAGCATGCTATAATTGTTCTCACGTTCATACAAATCTAAATAAAAACAATTCAAATATTGTAAAAAAATATAATTGCGACCGTAGGTCGCACTTACTATCAAAACCTGCACAAACTGTGAGTCAGTCCGTCAGTCAGTCAGTCAGTCTGTCCGTCTGTCTGTCACACCTCACACGTCACACTATTGCCCTGCTCATATCTCCGCAACCGTTGCCCCGATCCATGCCAAATTGTGCACACACGCTCCTTGGCTCCCAGGTCCTTGGGGGACCCCCAGATGTAAAAATAGACCAAATGTGCAAAAATGACCAAATGACCACTCCAACATGGCTGCTCACGGGGAATTCCCGGGGACCACCGACTCCTGGTGCTCCAGAACGGATGCCAAAGTGGTGGCGCCCCCAGTGGAGGACCCCCTCCACTGCAGCTCACATAAAATGCCGTAACTCGGGCTAGGAGCGTCCGGGAGAGCCGGGGCCGGTACCTATTCATCCGCCAAGGCAACGCGGAGACCCCACCCCTCATTTCTCACATGGCCCTCTTCTAGCGCCACCATGAGGCCGATTCTTGCAAAACACATTTTTGGACACTGCTCCTACAGATTTTGCCCTAAAATCACGCACATCGCTACACAGTATGTCTACACATTGCCCACACAACTAGGAACCAATGGCAGTTACAGCCCTCTTTGTGTGTACATGTGACCTACGGTCGCTTATCTCCCGATTAGGGAGTCTTACTGGTAATTAATAAATAGCCTAATAATAAGTGTCCTGAATGAATATGATTCAGACTGACCGTGCTGCAGTGAGGAGTAGACATCATCAGGAGATGCACTCTGATTGGTTGAGTGGCCTGTAGCTGGGCTCTGATTGGTTGTGTGGCCTGTAGCTGGGCTCTGATTGGTTCCCGGAGACTGAGCAGGTCTGTAATTAAAATATATTAAATATTTATCAGAAAAGAAGTAGGACAAGATGTACTGTAATCTACTACTGCTGTCATGTTGATGAATCTTATTTAGCAACACTTACCTGACACAACATGGACCTGTAAATTAAAAACAATGAGTTACATGCATGGTGACATAATCCATGTAATGCTATCCAGAGAGTCATATCATTTAGGCTAGATATAATCCATGTAAAGATGTAATGATGTACTGTAGATGTAATCATCGGATGTAATGTAGATGTTGTCACCTTTACGTGTAGTGTATCTCCACAGCAGCAGCAGTAGGATGGTCAGTAGAATCACAACAACAAGTCCTACAACCACCCCTACATGTAGAGAACTCAGTCCAGCAGATCCAAACACTGAAACCAAAATGACATTTTAATTACACTGTAAATATGTGTATAACTTTAACTCAGTGATGCCGTGGGAATTTGCTACTTAAATGTGTAGGCCCATTGATTATTAACCCACAATAAACACAATAACTATCAAACTCCATTCTCTTGACTTGCATAAGGGGGATGCTTTATAGAGTCATTGCATTTACCTTGCAGAACCCTGCACATTTAGTTAATTATTTCTTGTTTATTTTACTCACCATCAGTTGTGTTCATCAAAGTGAGAGCAACACTGTAGTCAGAGTAGTAAACTGGATCTCCTCTCCCAGCTCTGCACCTGTAGACTCCACCCTCTGACACGCTGATTGGTCCAGTAGAGTAATTACCAGCAATCAGTGTGTTATTCTGGTACCAGTAGTAGTTCCATCCAGAACCCTCCACAGAGCAGGTCAGTGAAACACTGCCCCCTTCTGGAATGGTTGTCTGGTCAGCTTTCAATGTGGCCTTTGGTTTATCTGTTGTTCATATTGAGAGAGAGAGAGAGAGAGAGAGAGAGAGAGAGAGAGAGAGAGAGAGAGAGAGAGAGAGAGACTCAATTATCTTTGGAAGTAAATCTTATACAATGAAATCATTTTAAAAAACACTCAGAAACACACATTTGAATAGTGAGATGCGTGACAAATGCTTGCTATTCAGTGTCTAAAATACTAGTATCCAAAGATACTTACCTTTAAAAGACACTGGGATGATTATGCTGCGTTTGGACATATGATTGTCATATTGTACACCTACACACTGGTATCGACCACTGGTATTTTCAGGAGGACCTAAAATGTATTCAGAGTTTTCAGTGCGAGACAAGAACTGATTATCCTTAAACCAACGGTACTTCCAGTCCGAAGCACTTCCTTGAACTGTACACTTCAGAATAAGAGTCTCTCCAATGAAAGTCTCAGGCCAGTCAGGATGTCTGCTGAGAACAGCAACAGGTGCCCCTGTAGAGGTAACACACACACACACACACACACACACACACACACACACACACACACACACACACACACACACACACACACACACACACACACACACACACACACACACACACACACACACACACACAGTTTAAGGTCAACTTTGCAACATTTGTGGTCTAACTCCCACGAACATGTCTTACTGCTCATAGACCAAGGTGGATGCACCATGTTAGACTCTGCAGCAGTGGACAGAGAGATGAGATTACATTACAGTATAGTGTATTGTTTGTATAATAACTCACCAGAGACAGTGATATTAACATGGTTGCTGTACTGTGTGAAGTATGTTGGGTTTCCTCTCCCTCCTCTGCACCAGTAGCTTCCACTCTCTGAGACACTGGAGGGCCTGAATGTGTAGGTTGTCTGTTTGGTCACCGGCGTCACTGGTGTAGAGTCTATGTTGTCTTTGTACCAGTAGATGTTCCATGAAGATGTACTGTCTTCCACAGTACAGGTGAGGGTCACACTGTTTGATGTCAGTACACTGGTTCTGTCTGACCTCAGTGTAGTCGTTGGTTTAGCTGTTATTCATCGCGCACGCACGCACGCACGCACGCACGCACGCACGCACGCACGCACGCACGCACGCACGCACGCACGCACGCACACACACACACACACACACACACACACACACACACACACACACACACACACACACACACACACACACACACACACACACACACACACACACACACACACACACACACACACACACACACACACAGCTGATTATCAAGTCCCATTTCCCACATCCTATACAATACATTCATCTCTTTAAGGGTATTTTACACTATAGTAGTACAGAACCATAATTAAACCATTATATGACTGTTGTAAATGATCATGAACATAATGTCAGTGATGGGTAAGTGTGATGATATAACTCACCTGATACAATCAAGGTGACTCTGTTGCTTTGCTTTACAACAACATTATCCTTTTTAAGAACACCGGTACACTGGTATTCACCACTGTAGCCTGGCTGTGTCTCAAATACATATTGATTCTGAGCAGAGTAGCTGACAAAGAAAGCACCATCTTTGTTTATTGTATAAGACCAGTCATTCTGCTCTCCTTCTCTCATGTCACATGTGAATGTAACAGTCTCTCCAGTAAATGATGGGCTGGGTTGCAGATCAGCTAGTGGTCCCTCTACACAAACACATGGATCAATAATGTATTATGATTAAAATGTCTACAACCAACAGTGGAAAAAGTGGAGTACAGCTGTGAAATGGTCTGTCTGATGTCAGTAAACTAGTTCTGTCTGATTTCAGCTCAAGCTGTGGGTTGAGCTGTTATTTATGAAAGAACTAAAATAATATATAACTATTTTCCCATCTTCTAGAATTGGGGAGAAAAAAACAGACACCAAGAAATATAAAAATTGGTCTAGTAACACACACACTCACTCACACACTCACTCACACTCACACTCTCACTCTCACTCTCACTCTCACTCTCTCTCTCTCTCTCTCTCTCTCTCTCTCTCTCTCTCTCTCTCTCTCTCTCTCTCTCTCTCTCTCTCTCTCTCTCGACGTGTGGGACTAGTGAATAAAGACAGAATAAATTAATCCTCACCTTGACTGAGTCCACAGCAGAGGAAGCTGCTCAGCACTGAAAAACATGATGAGAAAATATAATATCAAGCTCAGCATAAATGGTTCATAATTAACACCAACATGTACAAATGATAGGTGAAAACACTAGTCAAGAAATATATACACACACAGTACAGTATGTAGATTCAATTGACATGGTTTAATGTACTCAGACTCAGCTGCTTAAATTTAGCACAATGGTGCAGCCCGCCAGCCCCCCTTGTTTCAATGCAAGGGTTTAAATGGTAGTTCATAGACCCACAAGTAATACTAGTGATATAATGGACCTATTAGTAGTAATACTCACAGAGGACAACGCAGGGCAGATTGGGCCCCATCCTCTGCTGCGATGAACAGCTCTGAATAACCTTATACTGTATGTCCTGATCACAGTAAACTAATGGTTACTGAGAGAGAGAGAGAGAGAGAGAGAAAGAGAGAGCGAGAGAGAGAGAGAGAGAGAGGGAATAGAGTGGTTACACGTCATGCCATGAGATCAGCATGTTTTTAAACTTTTCTTTTCTTTAGTAACTCAGGTCTTCCTTCCTCTTTATCAGAAGAGAGCCTAAGATAAAGAAGTGAGCTCATTCCTTGCCAGTTCAAAGATGTGGCTCTCTTATTAGAAATCAACATCTTCCATTAAACTGACATCTTCCATGATTAGACACTCCATGCTCATACATGAAAAAAAAAATAAGCTTATCTTGTTATAAATCTTTCCATTCCCTATAGATATAACTGATTATGCCATTTTGAACCTTAACTTTCTTAACCCACAGTGATCTGTCACTTTTACCTTTGAGCAGTGGTGTAGTGGTTATTTTATCTTTGGTGGTAACGCTATTTAAATGACGTCACACGCACCGACGCACGTCGCTTATACCTACTAGTAAGACACCTCAGGGTGACTTGCGACCTCAGGGTGACATGCGACCTCGTCACCTCGCCCTAAAGGGCGAGGTCGCGCCAATTCTTGGCCATCTGGCCAACCACAGCGTTTCTCTGACGATTCTAGTTGTTGTCATTCTGGGGGGAGTTTGTTCATGTTTTTGTGAGGGTATCAACCCTTGGAGACACGGGGAGAACATGCAAACTCCACACAGAAAGGCCCTATCGCCAACCCCACCTAGGGTGTGGGTGCTTATGACGCGGAGGGAGGAACACGCCGCCCATATCTGTCCTTAATATTGATACCATAATATCCTTAATAATGTCCTTAATATTGACAATATAGGAATCTCCATATATGGGCATAATCCAATCCAATCCAATCCACTTTATTTATAGAGCACATTTAAAAACAACAAGTTGACCAAAGTGCTTTACAAGAATCACAGCAAGCAATAGAAATAAAAACAATAAAAACAAAGATAAACATAAAAACATAGATAGGCATAAAATAGAAACTCAAAAAACAAACACAGATAAAAATTCACTCTGGATTAAATAATTACATAAAACATACGTAAGTAATACCAAGCAGGGCCTTGGTGAGTTAGGGCCTTGGTTTGATGCCTGTGGATCTCCATAACATTCTCATTTATGACATCAGAAATCTCCATGTATGGGCATAAAAGTTTTTTTTACTTTTCATGGGAATGATCATATATGGACTTTTTATTTTATTTTATCCTTTATGAACTAGTTCAGTGCCAAACGACTTTCAGATCAACTATGTCACTATGGACTTCCCTGCCAAACGACTTAAATCGACTTTTACTTAGAAAAAAAAAAAAAAAAGAAAAAAAAAAACCTGCACAAACATGGTGCATGATCTGTGCATGGGCGTGCATGATCTGTGCACTATAAATTACATGGAAGTCTATGGAGATTTATGGCAATATGAGCCAAAAAGCCCATATTTAATTGGCAGGGAGTGTGTTTTAATAATAATATGTATCCATATACATACAATATATGTTATGCCCATACATGGAGATTGGCATTAAAAAAAAGTCTGTTAATTAGTAATGCCAAGCAGGGCCTTGGTGAGTTAGGGCCTTGGTTTGATGCCTGTGGATCTCCATATATGGGCCATATATAGTACCCTAACGTTTTCATTTTCAACCTGGAATTTATGACATCAGAAATCTCCATGTATGGACGTAAACGTTTTTTTTTTTCTTTTTCTGGGAATGACCATAATGGACTTTTATACCCTGAGAAATCTCGTAGCTTTTCTGACTGTCAGTACAGGAAGTGATGTCCTTTTTATGCCCATATATGAGTAATTCTGTACCACATCACTGTGACTCACTGACATCACTTCCTGTACAGCCAGACAGACAGACAGACAGACAGACAGACAGACAGACAGACAGACAGACAGACAGACAAGCTACAAGGTTTTTCAGGGTATAATGTGACCTTTGTCTAAGTCTAAGTCTGTAGTTGTACAGGTCAGCTTCCAGTACAACAGTATTAGATTGTGGTTCTGCTGGTCAGCTTCCCGGTTTTCATTTGTGTCTTGTATTGTATTTACAATACATATCAATGCAAAGCAGTTTAGCTATGATGATAATTTACATCCACAGTCCCCACAAAAATTCACATAAAAACTAAAAAAGGTAGACAATAGAATACATTACATTACACTGAGAAAACAGAATGTGAAGCAGAGCATTGCTGAAAAAGAACATGATCAGGATAGGCTAAATAATAATAAAACTGTGGAATGTTGTTCAGTTAATGAGTTAATTCCAACATGCTGTGTCTATCTATCAGGGTAGTGGAGGTAGTGTTGTAGCATTCATAACCTATGAAATATAAGCAACTCAACAGAGTGATATATATTTAAAAAGTATCATAGTGTAAAAGGTACTTACCATAACGGGCAACGGTCAGAGTCATCTGAAAGATGGCTGATCATGTGCATGGTGTAACACATACAGTAAAGGGGATGTGGCTTTGGGCTGGACTTGTTTTTTTGCTGGTGGTTTCATGCCTTTCAACATCATAATGAAAAAAGAAAAGAAGAAAACGGAGAAGTGTATCAGTGAAATGTGGTGAAATGAAATGATCACTTTTAGGGTGTAGGTAAATAGCCTATAAACACAAACACATGTAGTATGTTGTAGGATTGGTGGATTGAAGTTTAGTGTATATAGTTGTCGTGTTTTTTTTACAGTGCAGTGGTAAGCAGCAGTACAGTATGTGTGTATAGAGCAGCGCTGATTTCTAGATTTCTTTTGAATGACATCTACATCTATTCCCTCTCTCCCAGATGCACATGTGTGTGGTCACCGAATGAAGTTTGAATACTATGAAGTGTGTCAGGTCTATTGTTGCCATTATCACTATACTAGGCTGAAGTCCACATTCTTGCTTCCCTCAGCCCTTCTTCCTGTGAATCAGATGAGTATCAGATTATCAAAACCTCCACCGGCTGTCAATCTGTCAGTCAGTCAGTCAGTCAGTCAGTCAGTCAGTCAGTCAACATCACTTTACACGTCACACTTTTCCCCTACTCATATCTCTGCCACCGTTTTCCCTATCCATCCCAAACTTTGCACACACACTCCTTCGCTGCCAAACCACAACCTCCATTTCTCATTTCTGGACACTGCTCCTACAGATTTTGCCATAAAATCTCGCAAACGGTACATGTGACCTGACGGTCGCTTATCTCCCGTTTAGGGAGTCTTACTGGTATGTCAGATTGTATTCTTAGCTGATCAACAAGCTCACAGTGTGTTGCATCATGACACGCTGTGAGCTTGTATATCGGCACCTTAGTCACAACGTGACTAAGGTGTGAATGTGTGAAAGTGTGAATGTTTAAACATTGTTGGTTTGTGGTCAGTGAGTGAATCACTAACCACAGTGACAGGACCAGATCTAGCTTGTGTGGTTCCCTTGGTGACATATTTTCATATAACTGTTCCTCGCTAATGCTCATTATAAGACCCCATTTCTGTCCTCACTTTGTGTCTAGGGCAGATTCACACTGCGGTCCCGGGTCCGCGCTGGAGACCACTTGGCAGATGTTGTGAGAGTGTGAAGGCTGCGTACTGTTCCCTGAAACGTATCACCGCACGTCTGTACCGTACCCGAGACCGCCTCGGGAGGTGGTCTGGAGTCCGTTTGACGGCACGCTAAAATGTGAAGCCATCATCAGAGGACACCTGTGGGCAGTTCAGACCTCACATTATCAGTAGGCATGTTTGGTAATTCATTCTTTTTGCAACCTTACTGTTGGTGTTGCTCTGGCTGCATGTCTCTCCTAGTCCTACTATAGGATACTTTTTTCCCCTTTCCTTGTAATCTGTTTTTGAATGATGTACTGTACAGTACTGAGCTACGTTGTGCAGCTTGTAGATTGGCTATTTTTCAGAAGTCTGACACTTTGAAATCTCGAAAGTAAATCATTTGTGTGGATGTGATACAGTATGTGATACACAATGATATGGACCGTTGTTTCTCAACATCGGGTTCAGGGACCACCATGGGTCCAAATGTATCCTTACGGGTCTGTAACTGTAATGGAACCAAACCAAATGGTCTCTTATGGGTCCATTTGGTTATATTGTACACACTTTTACAGTGTACAGTAGATTGGGGTCTCAGAGATATACTGTATGTTTTGTTTTTATCTAACTGGGGGTCCTTGAAATATTGTAAAAAGTTACACTACTATTTAAAATAATACAGTCAATACTGGAGAGACTGTTAAATCTATCTTAAATGCATGCCACATGCCATAATAAGAACAAGAATAAGAAGATTAATTGTGACGTCCACTATCAGAACCGTCATATCTTGACCGTATCTGTCTGTCTGTCTGTCTGTCTGTCTGTCTGTCTGTCTGTATGGGTAACGCTTGTCTTTTTTGTTGATTGACTCTCACACTCTGACATCACGCTCTGATATCACTGTAATGTCAGGGGAACCAAATCCCTTTTATGCCCATATATGGAGATATGGAGATCCCTGTCATGCCAGGGGAACCAAATCGCTTTTATTGCCATATATGGAGATCCCTGTGATGCCAGGGGAACCAAACATTTGGCCAGATGGGCAAGACATGGGGCAAGGTCGCTTTTCGTTCTTAAGGTGTCTTACTGGTAATTATTAAGAGAGGAGGAGTTCATACAACAAAGTGGTTTTAATTAAAATGCAAACTATACAATTACATATCTGATGAATCTTGTCTCGGAATTCAAATGTTTTTGTACAAGAATTATCATCACATGAACAAACTGAAGCAACATTTATTCTAAAATATAAACATGTTCAATTTCTTCACATACTTTTAAAACCATGTATGTGTAAACTTAATTGAGTAAAGAAAATTATTTGATAAAAAAAATCATCAACCCATTATTTTCTATATATATATATATATATACAACAAATAGCCAAAACTGACAGTTGACAAGCTTAACATGTTTACAGATCAGGGTATCTGCACATTTTCCAAGTACAAATTCAATACTTTTTAAGGCTTTTTAATACCTCTAAAAACACAAATTTAATACCATTACCGCGGCAACATTTTTAAAAGGTTTACTATTAATTGCATTGTTTATTGAATTGCATTGGATAAATACATGTAAACAAGTAATACGATGCCATTCGGCATAACGACAGTAAGAAAAGATGTACAGTGATGTTGCTAGATTTTCAATGTAATGAGTCCTGCACCACAGGTGGTCATTCAAATGGGTCCCAGAAAAAAATGTTTGGGTCCCCAATTTTTTTTAGTATTGTGAGCTTTTAGATCGGCTATTTATAAAATGTTTGCCTCTTTCTTATATTATTTTACCATTTGGTGTTTGAAAATGTTTTATAGTATAGTTTTAGTTTGTTGATTACTTTGGTGCAATAATGGTATGTTTTTTTATTTTCTTGAGGTAATAAAAGGGTAATTTACTCAAGTGCTGTACTTATAAGTACAATTTAAGGTACTTTTACTTTACTGGAGTATTTCCAATTTTCATTTATTTTACTTCTACTCCACTACATCTCAGAGGCAAATATTGCACTTTTACTCCACTACAATTATTTGAAAACTAGTTACTTTGAAAAGTAGGCCTATAGCCTACATAACCACTTCAGCCATGGCTATGTTCAAAGGATATTATTTGGTAACATGTGAAACAGAATAAGATAATAGAATGAGTACTTTTACTTTTAGTCCTAAGTGTATACTTTTACTCAAGCATTCCGGACTTTTACTTGCAGTATACTCAAGTAAAACCTTTGAGTATACCTTTCTCACCACTGTGTATATGGGGGCTCTCGGAAGAGGGGAGAGACCACTCTATCATATGGGATAGACGCAATACTATGAGAACGTGTACATAGACTAGCGCGCTCTGGTCGGGAGAACGGCTGTTGTAAATGAAATCACAGATAATTAGTTTCTGCGCTTTGAAAATCAGACGTCTTTTTATGACTTAATGAGTTTATGACTCTCTGCCAGCCTCACTCTAGCCTAGCTCCTTTCGGAACCCCTCACTCCACTGCTACGCAGCTCCGAGATGGGGTTCCTACTGGTAGCATGCCGGAATCCTCCGGCTGGATCGCCGATCCGCCGTTAGGGAACACTTCTTACCTTTTGGTGAACACTCTATCCAAAAAGTGACCGGTCTCTATTCATCTATAATCCTTTTACTTCTTTAAGGTGGAAGAAACTCGAAGCAAGGGGGTGAAATAAAGTTTTTATATCGCTCGAAAGACCAGCCGGCTCTGTGTTTTCCCGTGTTTTCCCCCCGTTGTAGTCTCGCGTGGCTGTGAGCATTTGACCAAATCGCGGAGGCAACAGTCTGGCGGAGGATTCCGGCATGCTACCAGTAGGAACCCCATCTCGGAGCTGCGTAGCAGTGGAGTGAGGGGTTCCGAAAGGAGCTACTCTAGCCTAGTAAACGACCAACTTCTAGCCTCACTCTGTACCGAGACGAGACGAGAAGCCAGAAACGGCAGTTGCTTTAGCATGTAGCTAAACGTAGCATCACATCACAGTGACAGAGGAGAGCACGTTCATGTACGCGGGAGCGAGCGAGCAGTGACCAGTCCGTTGACTCCGTTCACTGCGTTGAAGTTCAGTGGAGGCTGGAGCAGAGCGCTGTGGCTCCGCTGCATGCAGAAAGAGACAGACGGCAGGCACTTTCTGGCAAGGATATTAATGAAACGAAATTCTGTTTGCGACACGTTTATTCATTCTGCCCCAGATAAAATTCAATACCCCCACTCACACTATTCCATACTTTTTAAGACATTTTAAGGCCTTGAATTTCCAAAACTAAATTCAATACTTTTCAAGGCTTTTCAAGATCCGCGGACACCCTGCAGATGCAAACCCATTGTGAGCTTGTAGATCGGCCATTTACACTATTTTCACAAGTATTTTGAAGATGTACAGTAAATAATATTAGCAAAATGTGCGTAAAATAGAGACTTATGTCCTTGTAGGGTTGATGTGGTTAACATATTTGAATAAAACACTGTATAAATTCAGTAAACAATGAAAATAAAACCCTTTTTTCCAGTTTGAAGGCAGTACAGTAACAATGTTTACATTGTGGTCCATTGTACTCAATTCATCATCATTACATATACTGTATACAGTACATTACATATCAGCAACAACACTAAAAGTAATACTGGATATATTAATAGAGAAATAAAGTGGGGGGAGGTGGGTCAGAGGCAGGGACGTGCAGAGAATATAGAGGCAGAGGCTGACATTTCTAAAAGGGCGCTGCGACGCATTGTGAGCTTGGAGGTCGGCTATTTTCTGTGCGTGATACGACACTGAACTAAGCATAATCAAGTCAATACTGGAGATGTGGCGTAACGGCATATGGACTTCTACACAGAGAGGGCAATTCTTTCAACATAAAATGCTATTGAATGCTGCCTTCAGGTACGGCATGGAAAGGAGGGCATTTGCATTTCTTTCACCATAGTAAAAACTGCATTCATGGTCTCTAGAGAGAGAGGGCACCTTTTACAGACTGATAAAAGGGCAGGGGCTCTACTGTATGTGTGCACGTGCCTGGTCAGAGAATGCCAGTCCTTCCATGGAGTTCACGGAGGAGTGAGTTGACTCTCTGGGGTCAAGCTGCTAGAGATCAGTTTATCTATCTAGTCCAGTTATATTACTAAATCATGCACTTGGGTGGCAGCACAGTGGTTTAGTCCCTGCCAAACACTACGAAGGTGGGGTTTCGAATCCACCGCAGTGCAACCGGTTTTGTCGGGCGTCTATGTGAACACAACTGGCCCGTGTTCTGGGGAGGGAAGCCGGGCAGGGAGGATGGTAATATTTGTCAATGCATGGGCATGTAACCCTAACTGACAGCAGGGAGTGTAGGGCGGGAGGAGTAGAACGAAGGCTCTACTGGCAGCCTGGTGAGTCAGTATAGGATACAACAGCAGTGAAAATGTGTGGGTGGATTCATTGACATAACGACTACATTTGGGAGAAAAAGGGGTACAACATTATTGTCTACTCCAAATAAAAAAGAAGAAAAAATAAAGAGAAAGAAAAAAAAACTGAAATGCTAAATCATTTTTACTGTATTAATAATTAGTATACAGAATACAGTGCATGCATTTGCACCACATTTAAATCAAATTGATTGTTTGCACGTGTGTCCATGTGTCCATGGTTCTTGCACATGTATGGTTACATGCTACCTACAGTACATACACTGATTGGTGAAGATCCATGTGTGTGCTGTGCATGTGGTTACAAACAGTTACAGCACCTACATGTGTTACTTGTAATATCCACAACCCATAGAGTTTGCGTCCCTGTTTTATCACTTAAGGCCGGGCTGGTTCTAATTCTATACAGTAGCTCTGTTTATCATGTACAATCATGCACAATGCCTTACTCAACCAAGAAGACCTGTACTCAGGAGGAGAGAAACACAGCTGTGTGAATCCTGATCTATGCTTTGTTGCACAACAGTGTTACACATCGAAAATAATTCACAATGAGATGTGTTGTAAGGCGCTGTACGCTTGTAGGTCGGATATGTTTGACATGCGACACCGTTGTGTGATGAATATGCTTATCTAGAATCAGATAACTACAGCACAACTACAGACAGCAGACTGTCAGGATCAATGTTAGCTCATATTAAACTTTAATTATGTATTGCAATGTTGTGTTATAATATCCAAATAATAATAATAATAATAGTCTAAATTTCACAGCCAGTCACAGTGGCCAGCGATATTTTTATTTAACGGTCAATTAAAAAACTCTTAGTGGCCGATATATAGCAGGAAACCTTGGTGTAGATCCATCTGTCTTCATCCAGTGTGCTGTAGGGTTGTCCTACACGGCTGTATCTGAGGAAATGAAACACAGTTACAGTAACATTAAAACAGGATACTATTTCCTTAATACATTTTCTTATTTCCTTCTCTTTTCTTTTTTGTCTGGGTGGATTACTGTACTTTTCAATCATCTATCTTAAGTAAAGTAGGATAGGCCTAGTCATTTTGATCACCTTTAACAGTGTACCTTTTGTTGAGGTATTCTTTATACTGTGAGTGTGAAGATATTAACATAACACATAAAACTTAAACATAAATGTGGAATGTGAACAAGTGTATTCATATCTCATTCAGTTTCATCATTCATTAAGGGTTAGGGTTAGGTTCAGCACATCACAAATAGCTCTGCTACACAAACACTTAAGCTGCGTTCACACTTGAAGATACAAAAGATACAAAGATGTATCTCCATGTCTCTGGTGACCATTGTTGTAAATTAATGTTATCCTGTATCTTTGTAGCTGCCGGTGTGAATGCAACATTAGTCTTCTGAACTCTAATGCTACTGATCCGTGTTGTGGCCAAATACATATACATTTGGGAGGTATTTGGCACGAGAAACTACTGGTTTAGATGGTATTTAGAATTTGTATTGATTGATTGATTGATTGATTGATTGATTGATTGATTGATTGAATAATGTAGTCGCAGTTTGCATAGTTAAAGACATGACAATACAAACTAGTAGGATTTAAACCCAAGAAAACACTGTGGCTTGTTTACATCGGGGTCCTCTGTGCTTACATTGGGGTCCTCTTAATGGGTTTGGTCTTATGACTAAATGAACCCAGATTGAAATCATTGTATTTTATGTTTAAAAAGTGTTTACTGTACCATTATCATAGTCATCATCAGGTTGGCTGATCACCCCATAGGTGCTTGTGTCGCCTAAAGGTAAATACAATAGTGTGGACAGTTCAGAAACCTTCCTGTGACCAGAGATGTTAAATGATGGGGAATAAAAAGCTAATAGTAACTGAATAGTAACTGCAGGCTTTCTATTCCTGGTTAGCATGCTACAATGGTTGTTATCATCAATCATTAATCTCGCGTCATACAAATCTAAATAAAAACATTTGAAATTCTGTTCATAATAAGTGTACTGAATGAACATGATTGGTTCAAAGACTGACCATACTGCAGTGGGCAGTACACATCATCAGGATCCCCTCTTTGATTGGTCGCCTGGTCGACTGCAGCTGAGCCCTGATTGGTTCCCTGGGACTCCATGGGTCTGTTAATTAAAAGACAAACATTTATCAGTGATTATAAATTATAAAACAAGATGTAATCTGTGCTGTCATTTTGATCAATAGACACTAGACAGAGATCATTATACTGTACCTACCTGACATGAGATGGATCTGTAAATTAAAAACAACAAGTTATAACACATATCTGAACGAAATAAAACATGCAGAATTGCAGAAATAGGCTATTTTGTCAGTTTATTTTTCTTGTTAAACCATTAAAACCGATAAAGTATATGATGCCATTTTAAACTTTCAGTTGACCAAAACAGCACTAAAATTAAATCAAAATGTGCTGTCAAAAGTAACTCTACCAATTAACACATGCAATTAATCTGAACCTGAAAATGAATGTCTCTTCTCACATTAATATTCCACAATAACACCAAATGAAACCAGATTGAAATCATTGTATTGGATGTTTAGAAAGTGTTTACTGTACCATTTTCATAGTCCTCATCAGGTTGGCTGATCATCCCATAGGTGCTTGTGTCACCTAAAGGTAATTACTATGCATTAATGTGGTGATTAATTGTATTATTTCAGTAATGGTTTCAGTTCAGTTAAAGCAGCACTATGTAACTTTCCTGCTTTTCTAATCCATATTTAAACCTGCTTTCCTTCTTTAGAGCTAATAGAGCCAGCCTGCTAGCTCAGGGAATACATTTAATCTTGACTGGTGTGTGTCTCAGAGGAGGGCTGTGGACAGATCTGCCTACCAGTGACATCATCGATGAGGAATACATGCTAAACTGCAGGCTTTCTATTCCTGGAAAGTTAGCATGCTATAATGGAAGCCATTGTTCTTGTGTCAATAAAAATCTAAATAAAATAAAAAAACAACTGAAATCCTGTTTCATGAATAAATAAATAAATGAATAAATAAATCATAATAAGAGTCCAGAATGAATATGATTGGTTGAAAGACTGACCGTGCTGCAGTGGGCAGTACACGTCATCAGGAGACGCACTCTGATTGGTTGTGTTGCCTGTAGCGGGGCTCTGATTGGTTCCCGGAGACAGAGTGGGTCTGTCATTAAAATATATTAAATATTTATCAGAAAGGAAGTAAGACAAGATGTACTGTAATCTACTACTGCTGTCATGTTGATGAATAGGTCATATTTAGCAGCACTTACCTGACACAACATGGACCTGTAAATTAAAAACAATAAGTTACATGGTGACATCCATGTAATGTAATCTAGAGGCCCGAATCATATAATGTAATGTAGATATGATCTATGTAAAGATGTAATGATGTAAAGTAGATGTATAATCATCTTTACATGTAGTGTATCTCCACAGCAGCAGCAGTAGGATGGTCAGTAGAATCACAATAACAAGTCCTACAACCACACCTACGTGTAGAGGACTCAGTCCAGCAGATCCAGACACTGAAACCAAAATAACATTTTATTTTTTATTTTTATTTTTGTAAATATGTGTATACCTGTAACTCAGTGATGTAGTGGGAACTTAACCCTGCTAGAAAAACCAGCACAGACCAGCACAATGTTCATGCTGGTCTGTGCTGGTCTATGCTGGTTTATGCTGGTTCATGCTGGTCTGTGCTGGTGCTGGTCTATACTGGTCTGTGCTGGTCCCATGCTGGTCCACCAGCACAGACCAACATGAACCAGCATAGACCAGCACCAGCACCAGCACAGACCAGCATGAACCAGCATAGACCAGCACAGACCAGAACAGACCAGCACCAGCACAAACCAGCACATGTTGTGTTTTACTGCTGGTCTGTGCTGGTGCTGGTGCTGGTCCAGCATAGACCAGCACCAGCACAGACCAGCATGAACCAGCATAGACCAGCACAGACCAGCACCAGCACAGACCAGCACCAGCACAAACCAGCTCATGTTGTGTTTTACTGCTGGTCTGTGCTGGTGCTGGTCTGTGCTGGTGCTGGTCTGTGCTGGTCTAAGCTGGTCATATACAAATAGGGACAAACACCCATTTTAACTAACAGGTTCCAGTGGCGCCGAGGATGAGTGCAGGACTGAAGCGCCAGAGGTAGTAAGTTCGAATCCCACTCACAATGTCAGAAATAATGTCACAATCTAATATGGTCAAATACCCATGGAGCAGAGCATCAGAACAGGACTCAAGCACCAGAGCAAAGAGCAAATTAGACCAGCTAAACCTAGACCAGCTAAACCTAGCCCTAGAATGTCTCCAATGTTTGGTCGATTGACATTCAAATCTGGAGCCATAGAACGCTCCCATTGCGCGGCGGTTAGCAGCGAATCTGCGCAACACTAAAGTGCTGCGCGTTACTTGTGTACTCACCCAATAATTAATTCCTCAGCCTGGGAGAAAGACATTGTCCTATAGTGTCATATCCATTTGAAAGTTCTGGCTGAAAACATGTACTTTGTAAAATATCACCACTTATCACGAGCCAACACGGACGACTGACACGACCAGGCGAGGGGCCCGAAATGACTGCTGGACTGAATATAAAAACTTCTTTTTGGAAGCACAAAAGTATGGGGCACACAATCACGCAGGTGGTGTGATTAGTCACCCCACGTCAATCACAAGCACCTGTCAATTGTGTGCCCCGTACGTTTTGTGCTTCCCAAAGGAAGTTTTGATATATTCAGTCCAGCAGTCATTCCGAGCCCCTCGCCCGGTCGTGTAAGTCGTCCGTGTTGGCTCGTGATAAGTGGTGATATTTTACAAAGTACATGTTTTCAGCCAGAACTTTCAAATGGATATGACACTATAGGACAATATCGTTCTCCCAGGCTGAGGAATACATTATTGGGTGAGTACACAAGTAGCGCGCAGCACTTTAGGGCCGCGCAGATTAGCTGCTAACCACCGCGCAATGGGAGCGTTCTATGGCTCCAGATTTGAGTGTCAATCGACCGAACATTGGAGACATTCTAGGGCTAAGCTAAACCTAGACCAGCACCAGCACAGACGAGCAGTAAAACACAACATGTGCTGGTTTGTGCTGGTGCTGGTGCTGGTCTTACTGCTGGTCTTGTGCTGGTTTTTCTAGCAGGGAAATGCTACTTAAATGTGTAGGCCCATTGATTATTAACCCACAATAAACACAAACTCCATTCTCTTGACTTGCATAAGGGGGATACTTTATAGTGCTGTCATATGCAGACCCCTGCACATTTAGTTAATTATTTTCTTGTTTCTTTTACTCACCATCAGTTGTGTTGAGCATCAAGGTGAGAGCATCACTGTAGTCAGAGTAGTAAACTGGATCTCCTCTCCCTGCTCTGCACCTGTAGACTCCTCCCTCTGACACTCTGATTGGTCCATGATCAGAATATTGAACAGGATCTTGTATGATCAGTGTGTTGTGTTGGTACCAGTAGTAGTTCCATCCAGATGAACCCTCCACAGAGCAGTTCAGTGAAACACTGCCCCCTGCTGGGATGACTGTCTGGTCAGCTGTCAGTGTGGCCTTTGGTTGATCTGAGAAAAAAATAATGTATTAGCAGCATAGATTAATGAATGAATACACTGGCATTTAAAGGCATGAATACACAGTAGTAGTAGAAACTAATAGCAGAAACTATTTGTTTTAGACAGTGCTTTGGGATTAAGATAACCCTATAGGTGTGTTCACAATGCAAGCCCAACTGATCATAATAAAAATCCATACAATTTCAACACAACACTCTTGTTAATGAACTGGGCCAGAGGGAGAGAGAAGACACACACACACACACACACACACACACACACACACACACACACACACACACACACACACACACACACACACACACACACACACACACACACACACACACACACACACACACACACACATACATTTAGCAGACACTGTGATGACATTGTTGCGTTTGGAAAGTTGCCTGTCATCTTTGCGTAGCCCTGAACATTGGTATTGACCACTGGGATTTTCAGGAGGACCTACAATGTATTCGGAGTTTTCACTGGAAGACACAAACTGATTATCCTTAAACCAACGGTATGTCCAGTCAGAAGTACTTCCTGGAATTGTACACTTCAGAATAAGAGTCTCTCTGATGAAAGTCTCAGGCCAGTCAGGATGTCTGCTGAGAACAGGAACAGGTGCTTCTGTAGAAGTAACACACACACACGCATGCGCGCGCGCGCACACACACACACACACACACACACACACACACACACACACACACACACACACACACACACACACACACACACACACACACACACACACACACACACACACACACACACACACACACACACACAGTTTAAGGTCGATTATGCAACATTTTTGGTCTATGTGTACACACACTCCCCTCCCACGAACATGGCTAACTGTGCTATAGACATGCTCAACAAGATGGATGCACCATGTTAGACTCTACAGCGGTGGATAGAGAGATGAGATTACATTACATTATAGTGTACTGTTGTATAATAACTCACCAGAGACAGTGATGAAAACTGGGTTGCTGTACTGTGTGTAGTATGGTGGGTTTCCTCTCCCTCCTCTGCACCAGTAGCTTCCACTCTCTGAGACACTGGAGGGACTGAATGTGTAGGTTGTCTGTTTGGTCACGCTGGTCACTGGTTCATCGTCTTTGTACCAGTAGATGTTCCATGAAGCTGGACTGTCTTCTACAGTACAGGTGAGGGTCACTTCATTTGATGTCAGTACACTGGTTCTGTCCGTTTCCAGTGTAGGCATTGGTTTAGCTGTTATTCATGGCACGCACGCACGCACGCACGCACGCACGCACGCACGCACACACACACACACACAAATGAAAGAGAAAGAGATGAAAGATACATAAAATAGAATTGTGTCACTATTGAGTCTCTGTATTTCTCCCACGTGCTAGAATTGAAGAACATCTTCAATTCGAACAGATCGGGATAAATAGGCTCTGTACGCACACATGTACCACTGA
This sequence comes from Nannobrachium achirus, assembly GCF_963921795.1. Classification (NCBI taxonomy): domain Eukaryota; kingdom Metazoa; phylum Chordata; class Actinopteri; order Myctophiformes; family Myctophidae; genus Nannobrachium; species Nannobrachium achirus. Next base: position 15,031,492 of record NC_137823.1, on the reverse strand, counting down.
ATAACCCACTGATTATCAAGTAACTTTTTGCACATGCTTGACACAGACACATAATTAAAGGGTTAATTACAGTGTGCTTTAAATGATCGTCAGTAATGAGTACGAGTGAGGATATGACTTGCCTGATACAATCAAAGTCACGTTCTTGCTTTGTCTTTCAATCCCTTGAGACCCTTTATGGTGAGTCAAACACTGGTATTTATTTTCCCCATCTGGATATACTTGCACTGCAAAAGAATTCTGCTCAGATTTGGTAACAAAGTGACCATCTTTGTATAAGAGATACTCCCAGTCTCCTCCTCCCAGGTCACATGTGAATGTAACAGTCTCTCCAGTAAATGTTGGGTTGGGTTGCACCCTCAGAACAGCCTGTGGTGTATCTACACAAACACACAGGTAGAATTAAACCAAATACTAAACAATCTGTCACTAAGCAACAAGTAAACTGATTTACAAAACATTATTATTTAGTACATAGTAGAAAACTGATATAAATATAATGTATGCAATAATTGAGAGGATTACGCATGTGACAGTTGTAAATATGATCTTTACTGAGTGAATAAAGGCAATAGATATTAAATTAACCCTCACCTTGACTGAGTCCATAGGAGAGGAAGCTGCTCACCACTGGAAAACATGAGACAATATCAAGCTAAGCATGAACTGCATTAATGATTCCTAATTAACAAAAGACCAACACAGACAGCTGGTTGGATCAAGTTCAAGAAGAATAAATACATAATATCTTGAAGGGATATTTGACTTTAAAACACTTCTGGAGTCATTTTAACATCTACTCTGGCTTTTGTGTTGGTGTTGCACCCCAGACAGTTTATAAGTTGCTTGATAACCATTTAATCAGATCTTATCAATGATATCCCCTCTTGAACCCCATTGCCCCCGCCGGCGGGGGCAAAAGGTGTTGACCTCTGAACAGCTGTCAATAAATGTCAATAAATCAATAGAGACCAAATCAAACTACAATTTCTTTGTTGATTATTGTTACAGTGGTCCTACAGCATAGTAATCAGCTGCCATTGTACTTTTCATCCATACATTACTCATATTACAGTATTATAACTACTTATTGTTACTCGTTTTTATCATTTTTCACCCTATACTTTAACATTACTAATATTACAGCACTACTCTCACTAAAACATCTGTAGAGTTTACATAGTTTGGAATATATACATACAATTTTGCCTATCAAGTGATGACACTTTGGTGAACATTTTTTCTATTCAGTATATATATATATAGGCTCATTCACTATTCATAAGACTAAATTTCCATAGGCGGAGGTCTTTTTCAATCATCTTTTCCTTGGTAAATGATCACAGCAGGACAATTTGGTAAGAGAAATGTGATGTTTTACACTGCATTTGTGAATTTTCAGGGGTTAGCCGACATCAAGAGTGAGTCAAGAGTAGCCACAATCATGGTAGTTTTGTGTCCACAACTGTTCCAATTTGGGCATACATTTTAGGCTGATTTTTCCCCTGGACCCCCCTGGGGCTTAACAGGTTAATCAGATCTTATCAATAGACTGTCATGATATCCATTTAATCATACCTTATCAATGAACTATCATGCTGAGGATTCTGTAATGGTTGTCAATTTTTTTTTTTAGCTCGGTTACTTTGTAGATTTTGATTATTATTACAAAACATACATTAACCACTTCAACCCTATGCCTACAGTAGGCCATTTGTAGCCCATTTGAAAATAGCCAATCTACAAGCTCACAATAGATGTGCTATTTCCATAAGCTTTCTATACATAATGTGAAACCTGTGAAATGGGATATTCTGCATAATAGAGTACTTTTTTGGTACTGTAAGTATATTTTGATAACAATATGTTTGTGCTTTTATTTATGTAAATGTTGACTTCTGGGCTTTTACTTGTAACAAAGTAAAACATACTTTTTCCATCACTGAACATCTGTTTTCATTATAGCTTGATAGAAAATTTACTTTTATACATGGTGTTTAACCACTTAAACCCCAGCATCCCTATTCTGGGGTGAATATTCACAATGTGCCATATTGTGACACATTGTTAGCTTGTAGATCTGCTATTTTTGGTGATATGAAGAAACTTGGTGCAGGCCTACTGTAGGCTGAAAAAAGATCGCACCAAGTACCGTGCAACTCAGGTTTGTTTATACTGGTTAAACTTAAGTGATATTGATGAATTCAAAATATTAGCAAAGTATTCTGAGGCAGCCCTGGACTGCCGCCACGGCACCGACTTTCACAACCACTGTCTATTCTATTGAGTGCAATTCCAAAAGGACCTTCACTTCTGCTACCTCACGAATGCACAAAGTTGCACTTTATATTGTGTTACTCTTTATGTAATACATTTAAATTGTGTTGACATGATAGGTGAAAAATCTGACTACAAAAATAGTGATATATATATATATATATATACCCACTATAATAATATAAATATACTCACAGAGGAGAACACAGGGCAGATTAGGCCCCATCCTCTGCTGCGATGGGGAGCTCTGAATAACCTTATACGTCCTGTTGACGGTAAACTTATGGTTACTGAGAGAGAGAGAGTTTTATCAACTTCTTCTTTAGTGAACTCAGGTCTGCTCTTCCTTCCTCTTGTTCGGACTTGAGCCCGAGTTGGGTGAGGAAGTGAAGTGCCATTGAGCAAGGTTTGAAGTTTGAAAATAGCAGATCTACAAGCTCACAACGCGTCACCATGCGACACGTTGTGAGCTTGTAGATCGGCTATTTTCAAATAGCTTAGGTATAAAATAGGGCATGTATGTTTTAAAATACAATCATTTATAGGCCTGCAAAGTAACTAGTAGGCCTAGTAGTACAATATTTGCCTCTGAGATGTAGTGGAGTAGAAGTAAACATATTGAAAACTGGAACTACTCAAGTAAAGTACAAATACCTCAAAACTGTACTTAAAGGAGTACTTCACCACTTTTCAACCTATCTTCATATAATTGGTCCTTTTTTTTTCTCAGAGGAGGGTTGTGGGCAGGTCAGAAACCCATCGTCTTGTGACATCATCGATTGGGAATCCAAGCTAATGGAAAATGCAAGCTTTCTACTCCTGAAAAGTTGCAATGTTAAAGTGGAAGCCATTGTTTTCGCGATAATAAAAATCACATTTTTCTTTTCAAAAATATTGTTTTTTCTTTTTTTTTTGGAAAATGATGATGTCACAAGACAATGGATTTCTGAACTTCCCACAGCTCTCCTAAGAGACTTGGACCGAGTAGAAAGAAATTGTGCTATTTTATTATGAACATTAGTGAGGGTGAGGACCTATTATATGAAGATGGGTTGAAAAGTGGCAAAGTCCTCCTTTAAGTACAGTAAATTTACTTAGTTACTTTACACCACTGGGAACAGACGATATGAGATACATGTCTGATATCCATGGGAGTCGTTGTTTGTTGTGGCTATAATTATAGCCGCTATAATTAACAGGCAATCTGTTTCATATTGTTTTCTTATGGTTAGATATGAAATAAACTGCCTCTATATAATGCTATATAAATGCTCTATATAAAATCATGTCAGTACAAAAAAAAATCATATAATTTCGTTTTTAATTCATATTTTGAAATAATAAAAAAATATATCCTAAATTTTAATTTTGCGTCACAAAAAAAGACATTTGGGGACATTTAAGAAGGCTTAAAAGTACAGCAAAAGCAACACAGCTTGGCTCTGTTCTTGCTAGTGCTGTCTCATTTCACAGACAAAATGTGCACTTCACAGGGCAAAGCCCTGCGCCCTGCACTACACTAGCACTACAGTAGCTAGGGCTGCACTCTGTAGTGTCTATAGCCTCCGAATTGGGAAGTGGCTAATGTGTAAGAAGGTAAGTACATTTTTATTTATAAAGCACTTTTCGGGAAAAAGTGCTGTACAATGGACAAAGGTATACACAATCAAGTTAAAAGCAAGACACATAGGCTCAATAACACAACAAGAATAAAACAAACAATGACCTGCACAAGTGAGTCAGATAAAAAATGAAATAAATAAAATAATAAAAACGTCATAAAACAAAATGCTGACAACAGTGTGTTTTTAACAAGTGCTTAAAACCATCAACCGACTCCAGGCCCGGTCACACTTAGTGACGAGATTGGTCGTCAGAAGAACGTATTTGCTGGAGGACCTGAGAAGTCCAACAGTACTGGTCAGCTCCGTGTTTTAATGTGTCCAACAGTACCAACAGTATATAATTCAAAACGAGCAACATTTGTAACTCAAATCTTTTCTGGGGTCCCTGATACATAATATTCCGTCAACAAGGCCTGGATATGCATTGGAAAAATATCTAGACCTTTAAACTTTTAAAACAATACGACAGAGGAATATATAAGGACGCAGCAGCGGAATGAGGAAGTCGCCTGGCTGCTGGACCTACAGAGCCGTTTACACTGATTCGTTTAGAGGCTATACTATATATTCTAGTCGGAGGTTGAGGTGGAGACAGTGTTTGGAGGGGCGGAGTTGTGAGGGGTCCATTAGCAAATATGCTCCCGTCATAGTCTGGGAGACGGAAATTTTAATCATGAGCACACGATAAAGCGGATGTGACACACCCGCTCCCTTAGTGCAGCGACGGTAAGGGTCGATTCTGACTCTTATAAGGAGCCTAACTTATTTCGGTTCGACACTGTCCAGACCCAAATATGGGTCGCCTCTCCCGGTTCGGGGGAGCGTCAACCGACTTAACTCGGCTCCTCTGTGCTGCCGAAATGTTGTGACCTCCCGACTTAATTTCGGTGCTCAGCGGTGTCTTCTCTTTCATTCAGCCCAGCTTCAAGGTCATATTTTCGTCTGTGAAGCCAAGGAAACAGCGGTCGTTTGGGAGGGAGACACGCCGACATGTTCAGAAAATAGCGGATGTACTACAAGTTTTTTATTTATTTTATATCCAACACCGTATCCTACACCAGTGGTTCTTAACACCTTGACGTCCGAAATAGAATGGTGGTTGGTAGATTAGCCGTGAAATTTCTATTATTGTATTGTGATCTGAGACATAATATTATGTTTATAAACATGACCCCGCAGCCCCTCCATCTTGAACAGCGCCGCTGTTTTTTCTTTTTTCCCCAGGCCAGTAACTCACCATGATTTTCTCGATTTCCGTTGGGATAGAATGGGGGTTTTGGCCGATCGTCGATGTCCCCGTGCGTTTCGCGTGCGCGATCCTTTCACGTAAATGTCCCCGCAAATAGTCCATGTGTGACTGAAGAACAGAACTGAAAAGTTTCGCTAGCATAGCCCCAAGCATGGCTGCTGTAGGAGCTCGAGTGTGCAGACAGCAAACGGATGGCTGGGAGTAGCCTTGGAGAAGGAGAGGCGCTGACGTCACCTCTGCTTCATGCACGGTCTGCATGAGCTATCAGTGCACGAGTGGTGACTAGGGAAGGTTAGACGATCGCCGATTTTCGGATCAAAAGCTTTTATTCCGGTTTTAAAGACAAAGTCCGGGAATGTACGACGTGGCTGAGAGTCCCTGGGGGGATGTGCGATATAGTACGGTTTTAACATTAAGGGGCTCCCCGTGGCTTAGAAGGTGTTAACCTGTGGGTCGGGACCCCTTGGGGGGGTCGCCAATTTATTTTGGGGGGTCCCCAGATGATTAACTTAATGTGCAACACTGTTTTCTCACTCAACAGTAAACAAACCAGCCTAAAGTTTAAGTGTACAGAGCGTATCTGCACATTTCTAATGTAACACTTTACTTTTTAACATCTAAAATGACAAATTATACATTGGCCAAATTGTAAAATAGGCTATAGAGGCAGCAATTGTGAAAACAGCTGATCTACTAGCCAATCTGCAATTTTCACAATGTAACTGTGTTATACAAAATGTAACTCTTAGTGATTGTCAGGGTGGGGGGGTCCCCAGTTAAAATATTGTTTTGGGGATCACAGCCAAAAAAGGTTGAGAATCACTGTCCTAAACTACAGTATATGTACACTTAAGCTTTATGTTGGTTTGTTTACTGTTGAGTGAGAAATCAGTGTTGCACATTAAGTTAATCATCTGGGGACCCCCCATAATTATTTGGGGACCCGTCCCACAGGTTGAGAACCACTGCTGTATGGGACACTATGGGAGTCAACCCAGGGCAAAGCCAGGAGGGGCAAGAAGCACAAACTACTGTACGTAGATGCACTGTGGTACAACAACTTAGCCAACAATACTACACTGTAGAGCTCTAGACCCTGATGTTAGATAGGAGAGTGTGGAGTGTTTAGCCAACAACACTGTAGAGCTCTAGACCATGATGTTAGATAGGAGAGTGTGGAGTGTTTAGCCAACAACACTGTAGAGCTCTAGACCCTGATGTTAGATAGGAGAGTGTGGAGTGTTTAGCCAACAACACTGTAGAGCTCTAGACACTGATGTTAGATAGGAGAGTGTGGAGGGCAGCGATCCAGGAGTCCTGAATTGGTGTTGGCTAGACCACACCACACTCTTGCATCACATTTTGTACTGCATGCTGTTGGTTAAATGGCCTGTCTTGGTTTAAAGCCCACTCACCACGACAAGGCGCAGGCCGAGAGTGGGGGACACACAGGGGAGGGGGAGACACAGGACACAACACATGGGAGGGGGACACAAGACAAGACAAACTCTGATGAGACAACATAAAAAAATCACTAAGTAATGGAAGTCTAAAATGAATAAACTGCCTCTTGCACAGTTGCTCAATGGCTGTTGAGCAACTGTGAATATACACCATTTCTCCCCACCCCAGCAACCCAAACAGTCACCTTTTGGTAGCTACCAAAAAGTGACGTTTTGGTGCCTACTGTGCCAAAACAGGACCTTTGGGTAGCTACCAAAAAGTGATATTTTCAAATGTCCAGGTCTTATGGACCTTTTCATTTGACCAGGTCCAGGACCCGGGTTTATAGACCCCTAATAATAAAAAACGGTGGATGCACAGACTCTCATACACAACACACACACGCCTCCAGTCGCAGCCAATCGCAGCCAGTCAGCATCCCAAGCACACAAACTGCAAGCATTAAGCAGCTGCAGCATCCAGCGAAGGTAAAGTAAATATTAGGGCCAGTCACAATTATTACATAACTGCAAGTATTTGAGATAATCCCAATACGCGTTGGGAGGGAGAATAGTCACAGTCGTTCCCATCACGACGCAACTAAATCCTTAATCGCAATTATTTGAGCGACAACCAATCGTCAAGTTAGACGTCGTAATCGTGACGGCCCTAAAGGGGGTTTCCTACCTTAAGAAGCAGGGGCCGACACTGTCACTGACAGGGTTGTGACGCCCCCGGAAGACCAGGGCCGTCCGCGGAGGAGGAATGCAGGTTGACAAATCCACTGATAGAGAGAGATCTCCAGATCTCCATCTCTAGGGCAGTCCTCGGGTTAAACCTTCCCGTGGCGTCTCTGTAGTGGCACATCATCTTCGCTCTGTAGTGGCACATTTTCTTCGCTCTGTAGTGGCACATCCTCTTCACTCTGTCGTTGCACATGCTCTTTTCCATCACCATGGCATGCAGCAGAGTTCTCGACCTTACAGGTGTCTTCTTCTTGTCTACTTCATGTTCTGTAAAGACATGAAAAAAGAAAAACAAATCGGTGAGTTGTGTATGGTGGTCACTGACGGGTCTGTCACCATTATCATAATCTGGTGGTCACTGACCGGGCTGTGTAACATATCACATATTACTTCACCATTCATTTTCAGAAATAATTGTGATTAAATATTGGAATTGTGTTTGTTTTGGCATTGAACATAGGGACATGTTGGTTGGCTTGTTAGGCTTTGTAAAGAAAGGTTGCACAGGGCATATTAAGATTAATTGAATGCCCCCCAAGTTAACTGACTTTTTTGATGTTTTCAAAATTGTGTAAATATTGTATACAATCTACAAGCTGGTAGATTGTCCGTTTTAGCTATTTTATTAATAAAGGCCAACTATCACAAGATAGGCCTATAGTTCTTTATTTAACACTTTACTGAACAAACGCTCTATAGGAACTGTTACTGAACAAACACTCTTTATAGCATAGCAATGATTACTATCACAATATAGAGCTATTTAACACTGTTACTGAACAAACACTCTATAGCAATGATTACTATCACAATATAGAGCTATTGAACACTGTTACTGAACAAACACTATAGCAGACCTAATTGTGCGGCCTGGGGGCCGTATGCGGCCCTTTGGTTCACTCTGACCAGCCCTTATATGGTTAATGGAAAATTACAAAATAAAAACATTTTGTAATTTTACCTCATGCATGGACTAAAGCTGCATTTCTTTTATTTTTTTATTTTTTTATTCACGTACATATGGACGCAATGCGTACATCAGCATGTGCATGATCATTAGATCTTTGTCTCAATAACAAGCAGGTGGTCAGGTTGGTCACACGTCAAGACTACCTGCCTCAAAACATGGCTAAAGTGGCTAAAAAAAGAAAGGTCAATGCCGAATGCTGGGTTTTCAACAAAAAATGTATTTATTTACTGAAGTTGGAGGTAAAGCTGTGTGTTTATTTACTGGGTGCACTGCCTTTTGGCCCGGCCCTCCACAATATGTTCTGTTGTTCATGTGGCCCCATGGAAAAAATTATTGCCCACCCCTGCTCTATAGCAATGATTACTATCACAATATAGAGCTATTTAACAAAGTTACTGAACAAACAGTCTATAGCAATGAATGATTACCATGTCACAATATAGAGCCATTTGCCAATGTTACTGAACAAACACTCTATAGCAATGATTACTATCACAATATAGAGCTATTTAACACTGTTACTGAACAAACACTCTAGCAATGATTACCATCACAATATAGAGTTATTTATGTAACACTGTTACTAAACAAACACTCTATAGCAACAGTTAGGCCAACTATCACAAGATAGGCCTATAGTTATTTATTTAACACTTTACTGAACAAACGCTCTAGCAAACACTCCATAATTATAATGCTACTAATACTAATTAAGATTTACTTGCATAAGTAGCCTACCTTCAAAACAATGTCATGCCACACAGAAGAGTAAAAAACAACACATGATATAAATTAAAAGGCTTGGGGCAATACATGCAGTTTGTAAAAGTGTTTGGAGCTCATTGCTTAAGACCCCTATCTCCACACACATATATTCCCAAAACATTAAGTGCTTATTCCCCAAAGCCACGGATGTTTACCTGACCATACGGGCCCAGTCTGTGTTCAGAAATATCCCGTATCGTTTAATAAAAACAAAGAGTTTCTATGAAGAGAATAAAGTTGCACTGTATTCCTCAGTGGGTGTAGTGGCGCAGCAGGTGAACGCCAGTATTACACTCCATATAAACCAATGTAACACGATGATATTCACTCACAGCCGTGATTAAACATGTATTTTATTAAACTATACGGAATATTACCAAACAAAAACAGCCCGGATGTTTAGGTAACACCCACTGCTTAAGGAAAATCACTGTACATGATTAATATGTACATAAATGTGGATGTACACATGGCTTATACACAAAAACCACAAACAAACACTGGGAAGTGTCCAAGACTGCTACGGTCGTTTTAACTAAAGTTATAGTTTAGTGGTCTAAAAAGCGAATTCGTAAACAATTGTGTTAAATATGCATGCATGGTCCAAAAACGTTACTTTTCATGGAATTTAAACATGTGTTTACCTACCTAGTGGCGGAAGAAAAGACCTCTGGGAAGTTGGAACTCAGATTTGTGTTTAGTGTTTACCTGCTGCTGTGTGCAAGATGAAACCAGACCTCTCACAACTGCAAACCGTTTGTAGCCATAGCCATTAGCCAATGCTCACATCACATCCGGTTTAAAGCCCGCCTTCCGGATCTGGTAGTTTGAGCATGCACACAATACATACCGTTTCCGTTTTGGCCTCTACAGCTGGGCCGGATCTTCAACCTGCAGAGTTAATGGATCCCATAGTCTGCTTTCAGACTATGGAAAGTAATTAAATAGATTTTAAGGTACTTTTACTTATATTGGAGTATTTAAAAAATGTAAATATGTTTACTTCTACTCCACTACACCTCAAACCTCTTCACACATTAAACATAACTATTTAAAAACTTTTGAAATGGGGTCGTTCAGCATAATTTCTACATTTTACTACTTACTTTTGTAAGTATGTTTTGAATTCCAGACTTTTACTTTTATTTAAGTAAAACGTGCAAGTACGTTTTTACAAAGCCATATAGATGGCCAGTGCGTGCATCCATGAATTTAAATCTATTGTAGAAATGAAATGTATTTAAAAATGTAAAACATTTTCACATCCATGGTCCATCATCATAATGTAATGTCAGCAAACAGACACTAGAGGGCGTCCAAACAGCAGTTTTCACATAATTACACAAGCCACACAACTTAGGCTTTGATATCACTCATTATACACCACAGTTTACTTTGTAGATTTAGATTATTACTAAACCATACACAAACCAATCCAGATTTGTAAACCAAGATTTTTATTAGAATGTGATGTTGTTATAAGATAAATAAAGGCCACTCCTCTGTACCTCATGTTGACAGAAAAATACATACTTTTGAACCTGCAAGGAATGAGCTCACTTCTTTATCTTAGGCTCTCTTCTGATAAGTAGGATTAAGGAAGACCTGCATTCACTAACAGAAAATAAGTTAAACACACACACACACACACACACACACACACACACACACACACACACACACACACACACACACACACACACACACACACACACACACACACACACACCTTTGTGTGGTCTTGCACCTGGTGGAAGATCGATCCCCTTAAAGGAGTAGTTCACCCCCAAAATGACATTTTTTCTATTGATTACTCATGCCATGGAGAGTAGAGTTCAATAATATTTTTTGGTTTTCGTCACATTCCTAAGACAAAAAATTGATTTGAGTAGGGTCACCATCCGGAACGAATGGGGGTACATTTATTGTTATCAAATTTTTGTCTTAGTAATGCGACTATTATTGAACTCTAGTCTCCATGGCGTGACAAATCAATAGAAAAAAAGTCATTTTGGGGGTGAACTACTCCTTTAAGGGCTTGGTAAGGTTTTTTTAATTGATGAATTGCACTTATATAGTATATGACAAGCCGTCCTGACATTTAATAGCTAGCTACTTTTTGTACAATTACAAATTTCACTCAAATGCTCAAAATGCAAGTGTGTGTTTGTTTGTTTCTCCCCTCTACTGTGAACAACAGATCAACCAAAGGCCACACTGACAGCTGAGGGGGCAGTGTTTCACTGAACTGCTCTGTGGAGGGTTAATCTGGATGGAACTACTACTGGTACCCACAGATATAAAAAGCTAGATAGGGGGGGGGGAGGGGTTCTGTCAAAGAGAGCTGGCCTCCCAATAACTCTATGCAAGCCTCCAGAATTCTGAGGCGGGGCTCTTGGGAATTCTGAAGGACGCTTCCTTGTGTGTCACAGAATGGGAAGCTCGATAGGCCAATCAGATGCAGGACTGGCAGGACTCCCTCTTTCCCATTGGAGGGGGCAGAGCGCCTTCCGCAGTTCAGTTACGCACTTCCGCCAGCAGTGTTTGACCATTCGCGCCAAAGAACTGCAGCAGCGGAGGAGGTATCTAGCTTTTTATATCTGTGCTGGTACCAACATAACACACTGATCATACAAGATGCTGCTGGACCAATCAGAGTGTCAGAGGGAGGAGTCTACAGGTGCAGAGCAGGGAGAGGAGATCCAGTTTACTACTCTGACTACAGTGATGCTCTCACCTTGATGAACACAACTGATGGTGAATAATATATTCATAGCCTTTAAAAAAAATCTGGGAACCAGCTGCCCTCTGCTGTTGTTTTCAGTTGAATTTGCTTCTGAATTTGGAAGGAAATATAGACTATGTTTTGCACTGCATGTTTAATGACACAGTGTCTTGTTTTAATGTTACTGTAACTGTGTTTCATTTCCTCAGATACAGCCGTGTAGGAAAACCCTACAGCACACTGGATGAAGACACCAAGGTTTCTGTTAGTCAGCCATGGACCCATAACAGTTTTAATTGAACGTTAAATAAAAACATCGCTGGCCACTGTGGCCTGCTCAGAAATGCTGTTATATTATCATTAGGCTATTATTATTATACTTACCCTTATACTTATTATTATTATTTGGATAATGTATAACAACATTAAAAATTAAAATACAATAGTTTAAAATAATTCACCAGACAAGACAGAGCTTGTCTTCTTCCAAGCTAAGTCCTGCCCCATGCAAGATCTAAATATTTCCACAGAATGCCTACATTGTAGTTGTAAATGTAATCATTAAAATCATATTTAATTACAGTTTAGTATGAGCTAACATTGATCCTGACATTCTGCTGCGTATAGTTGTGCTGCAGTTATCTGATCTTAGATCAGCATATTCATCTCATGACTGTGTCGCGCGTCGAAAATATCCGAAATACAAGCTCACAACGCGTCACAACGCATCTCATTGTGAACTAGTAGGTCTGCTATTTTCGATGTGCAACACCGTCATGCAACGAAGCATAGATCAGGCGTCATACAGCTGTGTTTCTCTCCTCCTGAGTACAGTATATTTTAGAATAAACGTTGCTTCAGTGTGTTAATATGATACTGATAATTCCTGTACGAAAATGTTTGAATGGAGACAAGATTCATCAGATGTGTAATTGTATATTACACCTGGGAACCACACAGTCTAGATGTGGTCCTGTGGTCAGTGATTCACTCACTGACCACAAACCAACAATGTTTAGACATTCACACGTTGTTCTCTCCACAGCAGCCCTACAACACTTACCCTCACTGTCTGGCAGAATCCCTTTATCTCCTTAATAGTTTTTTTTTTCTTCCATAAATGAATGCCAAAAGTATCAAAACAATTATCTGATCTACAAGCTCACAATGCTTGCAATGCAACACACTTGTAGATCAGCTATCTTTTAGATGAAATTGAAAGTGGAAATGAAATTGGTTAAAGAGCTTGTAACTAAAATAATAATATTATAATAAATGTGTGCATTGGATCTATTGGATGCAGGTTATAGTTATTTTTACATTGCCTTAACAGTAACAGTTTTGGATGTACTTTAACTACTGTTCAGATGTTCTTTGTTCAAAGCATCATTCTACTTTTATTTAAATGTCGTATAGTGTATAGTGGGGTGTATAGTGGGGAGGGCGGGAGTTGGATACATGGATACACTAAACACCAATCCAAAATGTTATCATAATATGTTTATCTGTATGCGTACCTACATCCTACACATGATCATTCATCAATGTGTCTAATACACTCTATTTTACATGGTATTTACTGTTGTATTATACGCATGTAGAGATGCAGGAAACCACCACCAAAACTAGTCCTGCCCAAAACCACTTCCCCTTTAAGTTCTTGCAAACAATGAGTCATGATTCAGATGATGAAAAAGACCGCAACATAAGGCGCTGGCTTTTTTGCGTTGTATCCTTTTATCCTTTTTAACCTTTTGTGTTTTATCCTTTTATCAATTTTTTACATCATTTACGATATTATCAATTAAGAGGTTAAAGTGAAACGCTGCTAGACACAGCGTAACAACATCGCTGCTGCATTAGGAATTAAATTATTAACTTAATAACTAGGCTACATTCCATTCGGCATGGCCAAGACTATGTTTTGCACCCTGTTCGTCCGTCTGTCCGTCTCACATTTACTTACTTACACTTGGTGTGTCTAATGACATTTTGTATTGATTTCTACATATCTTTGGGACCTGCAAGGAATGAGCTCACTCCTTAAACTGAGCCTCTCTTTCAAAAAAGAGGAAGGAAGAGTAGAATAAGTTACAAAAAACATGATGTAGTACGGTATCTCTCTCTCTCTCTCTCTCTCTCTCTCTCTCTCTCTCTCTCTCTCTCTCTCTCTCTCTCTATCTCCCCCCCCCCCCCCTCTCAGTAACTATAGTTCACAGTAATCAGGAAGTATGAAGTTATTCAGAGCCGTTCATCAAGATGGGGATCACACATCACTGCGTTCTTCTTTGTGAGTATATTTATATTGTTATTAGAAGGTCTACTCTATTAAATCACTATTATAACTAACAGATCTATTGAACTAGTATTTGAATATTCTGTAAAATAATATGTGACTTTACCTAACATTTTAAGTTAAGCTGTTCAGTTTGAATACAATACATTATGTCAGAGGAATTTACATTGTTGTTCTTTTTTCATATATATATATATATATATATATATTTATTTATTTATTTATTTATTTTTGGGGGGGGGGGGGTGTTTTCACCTTGATTTAGAATTTCAGAACATTGTCTTCAGAACACTGTCAACACACAGACAGTGAGAGACACTAGCCACTAGCCAGGGTTGTGTAAGTGGTGCGTTGTTGCTGCTGTCAGAAACATGAAGCTGCATGACTTAAGTGAAACCTGTTGCAGAAAAAAAGAGAGGAAGGAGCGCATGTGTTAGGCTGGTGTAAAAGTCTCCAACAAGGGAACAGGATTAATGAAAAAAGATGAGACTAGGGCGCTCTTGTGGGACAAAAGCCTTTAATTGTTTTTTGGCTAAAAGGGCTTTGCACACAGACAATTTTTTTCGCACGGAAGAAACGGACGATTAATTCTTTTAAAGAAAACAATGATGCTCTATGACCTCATGCACACCGGCTCCGAATTTGCCATGCGGCAGTGCGTTTTTTCCCCTATCGAACCCAGTTCGATTTGTGCGTCTTGTCGCATACGGTGAAAACTCATCACTCCTTTTATGACGCCACAGTGCGGATTCCGCACAGCATTGCACACCAAATCCAAAGTGTTTTAATCCTTCAGCAAACAGAAAAAAAGCATTTGTTGAAAATCGCGCCTGTGTGCAAAGCCCTTAATGCATGGTGGCGAGAATAAAACACCTACGTGTTGCGAATAAACAAAAATGCAGAACAAACATGGCTTTTATAGGACATGACATAGGCTCATTACAGAAAATAATAATAAAAAAAAAAAGCAGAGCCTTAAAAAAAACATTACACATACCACTTAAAACAGATAAATGTTATGTTCTGCTGGCATAATCAAATGTTTGGTTAATATTTATTTTTTTCTATTTTTATTTAAATGTGGCATTTTATTATATTCAGACTGGTAACAATGCTCCTTAAAAAAAGGTCTAGTCTCTGTGACACTTCTAGGGGTTCTGGTCTGCCTGCAAAACTATTCTTTTATCTGTTAAAAGCTGAATATACAAAAAAGAAATAATAATACAAAAATAAAAAAAAACATGTGTGGGATAGCAGAAGTTAAAATGCTTTTGGAATTAAACCTATGATTTTGGGGGGTCCCCAGATGACAGTAAAGTGACAATGTAAGGACCTTTTAAGACATTTGTACACCTCAAGAAAAAGACCATTGATGCATCAAAAGTAATACTATAAAAGACTGGTCAAACATTGGCCAAATTGTAAAATGAGACAAAACATTGTGAAAATATGATTATTTTGGGGGTCACGCCCTGAAAAGGTTGAGAACCACTCATCTATATTGATTGATTGATTGAAGACTTTATTAGAAGTTTCATGACGGTACAAGACTCCTAAATGTGCAGGTCCATTGATAAGATCTGATTAAAGATTGTATATCAAATATTTTTAGATATGTGATTGAATCAAGCAACTTATAAACTGTCTTGGGTGCAACACAAAAGCCAGAGTAGATGTTGAAATCTGGGGTGAGGAAAGGAACATTAATTAATTGAAACTAAAATGAAAGCTACAAATTAACAATAAATAAGAAATATAATTAGACTACATTGAAAAAAAAGGTTTTCCATCATGTGTGTTGAATAGAGTAACGAACGGCAGGCTGCGCTCACACATTGCATGCACATGCACATGACGTGACGTCATGAAAATAGAGTACCTCTACTTCAAAAATCCACATCACACCACTGGTTGAAATGACCCCAGAAGTGTTTTAAATCAAATACCTATTTAATGTATTGTTTATTTGTTCAGATTGATCTTGAGTCAGCTGTCTAGTTGGTGTTAATTAGGAATAATATTTATGCAGAGGTTGATATTGTCTCATCATGTTTTTCCAGTGGTGAGCAGCTTGCTCTCCTATGGACTCAGTCAAGGTGAGGATTGATTTAATATCTAGTGTCTTTATTCACTCACTAAAGATCATATTCACACCTTGTCCACATACTTCATCCATATATATATATATATATATATATATATATATATACTCACTTTTTATTAAGTATTATTTGTAAATCTAGTCAGTTTACCTGTTGCTGTGATCTAGTGACGTGTTGTTTAGTATTTGGTTAAATTCTATTTGTGTGTTTGCTGTGTAGATGCACCACAAGCTGTTCTGACCGTGCAACCCAACCCAACATTTACTGGAGAGAATGTTACATTCAAATGTGGCGTGGGAGGAAGAGAGGACGATGACTGGGACTATCACTTATACAAAGACGGTTACTTTGTTAAGGACTTTGAGCAGAATTATTTTGAATTGCAAGTAGAGTCAGATGGTAAATATGAATGCCAGTGTTACGGTAGCCGTAAAACATCTCAAGGCTTTGAAAGAAACAGCAAAAAGGTCACTTTGATTGTATCAGGTAAGTCATATCCTCACCCTAACCCATCACTGACGATCATATACAGCACTCATACCTTTTAGTTTTAATTAACCCTTTTTGATTTTGAACGTCTTATCCATGCTTTTATCTGAACCCAACTTGACTGCTGTAATGCACTTTATAAATATTGGCGTTAGCCAAGCCTGCCTGTCACGCCTACATACAGTATAGTCTAAACTCGCCTTTTAACATGGGCACAGAAGTATGATCACATCTCTCTGATTCTTGTCTCCCTATTTGTTACAGAATTCATTTTAAGATTTCAATGGTTGTTTTTAAGTCTTTAAATGGGTTGGCACCAATGTGTAAATATTAGAGCTTTTACCTCCCGATAACCCTACAAGGGTCGTGAGGTGATTTATTCTGGTCCCACAGTCAAGGCTGGGGAGACAGGTGAGACAGATAACCAGAGGAGCACCCTCTATCATATTTATTGTGGATTGTTTTTACTCTTAGGGCTCTATTTTCGTCCATGACTTACTCCTTATCCCTTTACCTTTTTTGCAATGTTTTACTAGTTTGAAAAACATTTTTGAATATCTCAAATAGCTGATCTACATGTAGATGGGCCATTTGAAATATTTTAAAATGTTTTTTTCAAAAGAGTAAAAAAAAGGCAAAGACGTTTAGTGATAAGGGGTAAGGCATGGACAAAAAAATAGCTGTCAAGTGTTTTTTGTCTATATTTGTTACAGAGTGTACATCACTTTGGTTCAACGCTGTTTGAAATGTGCTGCTCTACTGCATGAGTAAAGTAAAATTATTTGAGAATCACTTGACACTGATCCCCTTCCCCCATTCGCTCATACTAGAACATGACGTACGTGCATCCAGAAGAATTAATACATTTATGAACCCATTAATTGTGGTTCTATGCTCTATATTGTGAGAAATGTGACGTCATAATCAGCAATGCTTGTTATTATTATTATTATTATTATTACCCTTATTTTTTTTTTTTAGACTCCATTTCCTATTTCTTTCTGTCTTTATAATATCCTTGTTGTTTTCTTTTCTTTTTTCCTCCTTTCTATAAGACCCATTCTTTCCCACTTCTAGTGGTTGGGAGAATTACTGAGACAATTACATTTTTTTAAATATTTTGTTCATAAATAACAGCTAAACCAACGCCTACACTGGAATCAGACAGAACCAGTGTACTGACATCAAACAGTGTGACCCTCACCTGTACTGTAGAAGACAGTACATATCCATGGAACATCTACTGGTACAAAGACAACAAAGACTTTAAACCAGTAACAACGGTGACCAAACAGACAACCTACACATTCAGTCCCTCCAGTGTCTCAGAGAGTGGAACCTACTGGTGTCGAGGAGGGAGAGGAAAGCCAACATACTTCACATGTTACAGCAACCCAGTTGATATCACTGTCTCTGGTGAGTAATATATATGCTCTTTAATTTGATTGTTTTTAAGTAGTTCCAACCAAGCAATATTTGGTTGAAATAGGCTCTCCAGCCGTGACAGAACATCTAGTAGTTCTCAAATTAAAGATTTGGGAAAGGAAAATCACAGCTACCGGGAATCAGTTATAGGCCTATGTGTAAGGTACCGTAATTAAAATGCTATTTGCTTTGCTGTCTCAACGTTCAGTGTCTGGAGGAACTGGGGGACTGAGTTCTCTACACATGGTGGGTCTGATTGTAGGACTTCTTGGTGTGATTCTACTGGTCGCCCTGCTGCTGCTGCTGCTGCATCGATACACAAGATATAAAGGTGAAAAACACTTGCATATTGACCAGTAAGACTCCCTAATCAGGAGATAAGCGACCGCCAGGTCGCATGTATGCACAAATTGGCCTTAGCAACCTCATGGTGGCGCTAGAAGAGGGGCGCATGTGAGAAATCAGGGGTTGTGGTTTGCCAGCCAAGGAGTGTGTGTGCAAAGTTTGGCATGGATAGGGGCAACGGTGCCATAGATAAGAGTAGGGCCAAAAGTGTGACATGACAGGCATACGTACTGACTGACGGAGGGACTGACAGACAGCTGGTGGAGGTTTTCATAGTAACTTGCGACCTGACAGTCGCAACTATATATTCAAAACAATAAACTCCCTCCTTTACAGTATGTTGAGACAGTGAATAGCAGAGGACTGGCTTGCAGTGTAAAACACTATTTAACATGTGTTATTCTTTGTATTACAGGTCCATGTTGTGTCAGGTAGGTACAACCATCTGTCTCTAGTGCAACACCACTACTATTCCACTGACTGCTGTTGGATTCAACATGGATTGTTATTTGTGTTTGGCTGCATCACATTTTTCTGTAGAAGCGCCAGACTACTGCCTCTCACAAATCAACTATCTAAATCTATATTTATCAAGATTCCAATAACTATTATTGTTGTGGACTAACATCCATGAGAGGTCAGCCCCTGTCTGTCTCATCTTCACATGATCACAGTAGATCATGTTTGCTTCTTTGTGCTGATCTTGAAATAGATTGGTCGAGTCCCAGGGAACCAATCAGAACTCAGCAGCAGACCAGAGGACCAACCAGAGAGGAGGTCCAGACCATGTACACGCCCCACTTCAGAATATGCACGCCCCACTTCAGAATGGTCAGTCTTTCAACCGCTCGCTCGCTCACTCACTCACTCGCTCGCTCACTCACTCACTCACTCACTCACTCACTCACTCACTCACTCACTCACTCACTCACTCACTCACTCACTCACTCACTCAAACAATCAATCAATCAATCAATCAATCAATCAATCAATCAATCGGCAGCTGTAAAACCGGGCCTTCTTTTAACACAAGCAAGATATTTTTATAAAGTTACCAAGGACCTCGACTGACTGAAAATGTTACAGAAGCACATTGAGTACTTCATGATAGCATGTGCTTATTATTTGAGGATTTTCAAAGAGGCAACTGTCTGATCTTACAGAATTATATAGAATAATATGGTGGACATTAAATAAAAATGTAATGCAATGGTGTCTATGGTGTGTCTTTCAGACAAGGCTGCAGATGAGTCCAGTGACGGGACATATTCACAGATTGAACTGAAGAATATCAGCAAGAAGAATGGCGAGTAAACAAACACACAAACAAAACAAAATGAAATAGGTGAAATCGCTGCTTGGACCATGAGCGAGTGACAAACACCTCTTGATTCTTGATGACTGAAATATGATTCATAAGCAGCTCTGACGTAATGTACTCTATGCTACGAATATGTCTCTGTCTGTCTCTATACAGTATACTGCCAGTGCTTGCATAATACTATTCTCTCTGTGTGTGTGTGTGTGTGTGTGTGTGTGTGTGTGTGTGTGTGTGTGTGTGTGTGTGTGTGTGTGTGTGTGTGTGTGTGTGTGTGTGTGTGTGTGTGTGTGTCTTACAGAAGGAGCAGCAGCAGAAGCAGATGTAACCTACGCCCAGGTTAACTACCAGAACAAAGCTACATCCAACAATAAGAAAGGTACAGTGTAAGGACCTGTGTCTTTTTCCTGAGTGCAGCGCCATGTTTTTAATTGTTTATAAGGGGTAAACTCCAGCAGCTTGGCGTAGCGCTGGGCATTTACCTTGAACTCACGCTTTTCCCTGCCTGCCAAAAGCTAAAATATCTTCAGTCGATAGGACTTGCTTTTGGGAGAGTGTCTTGGAGCTTTCAGCAGAGAGGCTTAAAGCACAGAGCGTCAATTCACTGTGCGTGTGTGTGTGCGCGTGTGTGTGTGTGCGTGTGTGTGTGTGTGTGTGTGTTGTGCGTGCGTGTTGTAGAAGGAGCAGCAGAACCAGATGTGACCTACGCCCAGGTGAACTACCAGAACAAAGCTAAAGCCAAGAAGAATATGAAAGGTATAATACACAATGAATACCAGTAAGACTCCCTAATCGGAAGATAAGCGTCAGGTCGCAACACTGCAAAAAGCAACCTCATGGTGGCGCTAGAAGAGGAGCATGTGAGAAATCAGGGGCGGAGGTTGTGGTTTGCCAGCCAAGGAGTGTGGCATGGATAGGGGGCAACGGTGCCGGAGATAAGAATAGGGCCAAAAGTGTGACGTGACGGACAGACTGACTGACAGAGGGACAGTCCCTCCGACATTATTTTAACATAATGTGAATTTAAATTATCTACTTATACTTTCTGATAACATGTTCTGTGTATTATTTTAACATAATGTGAATTTAAATGAACATGTTCTGTGTATTATTTTCCATTGACAGAATCCCCAGCTCCCCAGCAAACTGAACAGACCGTTTATGCTCAGGTCAAACCAGGAACGTCTCTTGGTAAGATTCTGTTTCATTTCACAACCAAAGAGCTAATGCTGCTATATTTATCAATCAATCAAAAGCTGTGCATTTATGCTGTGACTTGTGGCAGGTTGGAGTATTAACAGTATAGTACTGTGTGTTGTTTCTTTCCAGGATGATAAATGCTGATGCAGGAAAACATGGTGAAGAGAAGACAGCATGGAAGCATCACAGTTGTATTTATTGTTTTATCCACTTTGATATTATGAATTCTCCACACCAACTGGATCATATCTGAGCCCATTAAAACAGCCTTAACGCTGCATTGTGTGCTATGCAGCCTCTAGTGATACAAGGACTGCAAACTAGTGGTTCTCAACCTTTTTTTTTTATTTCAAGGATCCCCCATTTTATATCTATGGGACCCCAGTGGTACACTCTTTATCTCCTCAGTGTAATTTACACTCTGACAGTGTATAAATGGAACCAAATGGACCCAAGATGCATTTTAGACTATGACATTCTCGCGTCTGGATAATCAGATGTTGTTATAGTTTTCTTTGTAGATATTATAGTTATATTTAATTTTTATCTTCCTATAGTCTACCCCGTCTTTTGTAAAGGTGACTAATCAAATAATTTACCGAAGTTAAGTTTCCAAACATTTTGTGAGGAGTTTATAAAAAAATGGTGGCCGGCGTTTCCACATAGTTGTACATAAAGCCTTGTAGTAATCGTCATTTGATATAATGTAATATAATAATACCATTTGATGTGCAGTGATGCTGTGATGTTTATAGCCGTGTTCTATGACACCTTGTTTGTAATTTGATTAATATTACCTTCTAGCTTTGCAAGTTATTTAGACATTGATTGAGAAGCTTTAGTTTTGTTACATAAAAAAGAAAAAGAAAAGAAAAAAAGGAGGGGACCAAGTACAGAGCCTTGGGGGACCCCGGGGAAAAATAAGGTTTTCAGTGCTTAATAATGTGTTATCTGTTGGATTCTGTATTCTTACAATTAATAATAATGAAATAAAGTCGACTCCGAGATTGTATTTATTTTATATCATGCTGTGTTGTTGATTTATTTCAGAGGTTCTCAAACTGTTTTGGCTTCAGTCTCTCTTTCCCTGAATCCAAGTTGGTCTGCTCTCTTTACCGGGTTGGCTGAGTGAGCCAGGTTAGTGAGCCTGCCTGGGGAGCCAGAGCTCCTGGTTGTCGCAGGTACGATTCCCGGCCAGGCCAGCTATGTGTCGACGTGTCCCATGGGCAAGACTCTTAATCCCTAATTGCTCCCCGAGCGCCACATAGTCGGAGGCCTTAGGGAGATAGAATGGTAATTTCGTGCTAATCAGTCTAAAAGCACCAAATTCTGCACAGATGTAGCCCAGGGCATGCTCTAATGATTTAGCTAGGGTGCCCGAGTCGGCGACCTTCGGGGTCGCCACAGCGGCCAAATCAAGTTGGGCTCCCATCTACTTTCTATACAGGAGGAAAATAAAACACTGTGAAAAGTGATGACTCATCACTAAATCATCATTTTGTGGGACCATTTCTAGTCCAAGGAATGTTTTTTGTGCAAAACAAATGCTTGCAATGGATTCAGAATCATGACAAACCCCTAGTTAGACCCCTCACATCCTACTTAAAGCAGATTTTATTCTGGGTATTTTCCTCCTGTATAGAAAGTCGATGGGAGCCCAACTTGATTTGGCCGCTGTGACGACTCCGGAGGTCACCAACTCGGGCGCCCTAGCTAAATCATTAGAGGGTGGGTGCCCTTGGATACAACTGTGCAAAATTTGGCGCCTTTAGACTGATTAGCAGAACCCTATGGCCCCCGACTAACATATGGCTGCTCACTGCTCCTAGTTGTTATAGGATGGGTAAAATGCAGAGGACACATTTCACGTATGTGCAAATGTACTGTGACAAAAAATAACCCAAGGCGTGGGGCCTATATTATATTATTATTTACCCGACAACAATAAGTTCGTATTTTTGATTGGCTGGGCAGCAAATGTGTCTTTCTGACTTAAAAGTCAAATCCCTGTGCACCAGGGATGAGACATGTCATTGAACTAATCGGTTTAATCCAATATGAAACATAACTGATAGTCAATGATAATAAAAAGCTAAACTAAGAGTCACTTGACAGCTGCAGCCCTACTTTGCAGTGTTGTACTTTGCTATAAACCTGTTGCCTGAGCCAACAGTGCCCTCTAGTGGATGTTTACTTGACAGCACCTCAGAGCTCACATTACATTGAAGCATTTCTCAAACTACCAATTTATAGTTCACCCCAAATGACTTTTTTTCCTATCGATTATCACTCCATGGAGACTACCATGGAAATGTTATGTTTGTTTTTGTTGCATTCCTATAAGCCAACAAGGAGACTCTTTGTGTCTCTATAGTGAAGAATGAACTTTAAACAAAATAAACCAGCACTCACTTAGATAGGATTCTTCCTTTTTTTTATTTAGGGTTTCACCCCCAGCAGTTGCACAAAAAACCCTTTTGGTCATTCCTCCCATTTTTTACAGGTCACTCAATGAACTGCAGATGAGGTATCTGGCTTTTCTCTCCTTTATCCACCTGTTTCCGCAAGACTTAACAGTAGCATTATCTGCGGGACACTTCCGGTTAAATGCAGACATACAAGCTCACATCGCGTCGCAGATGCAACCGGTGTGAGCTTGTAGATCACACTCGGTTGTGACGCCGGAAATGCCGCTCGCCTTCTGCGCAATGCACGATGGGATGTTGGAAAGTTGTGGATAGGGGTTAAACCCTAAATAAACAGAGAAAACTCCTATCAAAAGCCCTTTGCACACAGACGTGTTTTTCTCGCACGGAAAAAACAGACAATTTATTTTTTTAAAGAAAACAATGATTCTCTATGAATGCACACCAGCTCCGAATTTGCCATGCGGCAGGTGGCTGCGGCAGTGCGTTTTTTTCCAGATCGAACCCAGTTCGATTCGTGTGTCTTCTTTCATCATATTATGACTCCTTTTCGGATCCGCAGTTTGGATTCCGCACAGCCTTGCACACCAAATCCAATGTGTTTTAATCATGCAGCAAACGGAAAGAAACGCACGGTCCTGTGTGCAAAGCACTTAAGTGAGTGCTGGTTAGTTTTGTTAAAAGATCAAATCACTGGATCCATTGATTGACGGTCAGACAGTGGATAGATAGAGCAGCTATGAAGCAGAGGTCCTTTTGAACTCCCTCACAACTTAGGTAAAACATGTGAGTAAGTCTTCCAATTCAATTCAATCGCTTTGGGACAAATAGCAGAGTTCTTGTTTTCTCAATACGATTTAAAAAGTATACACAAAGGCCTCCTAAACATTAAAATGTGTTAAAAGGTTGCAGCTCTGTTTATATGTGCAGTACAGTAGGTCTATGTCACTCAATGGAGGGTGGTTGTATTCCATTCACTTTCTCTAGCCTTTTCTTTTATCGCAACAGTTCACAACTCTTGCTCCTGTGTTCGCACATTGCATTTCTCCCAGTAGGTATGGGAGTTTTATTTTATTTTTGTCGTTGGTCATGTTTTCAAACTCACCTTTGAAAACCTCTTCCATCACTGCAGGGACGTGCTGGGCCCCTGATTCAGCCCGGGAAAAAGAGTTGGAGAGGCCCTATTTTTTTTTTTTTTCCCGTCGTTGTCGGGTGGAAACCTTCTATGTCCAAAACCGTTTGTTTTGTATTTATCATTTTAAAGGTGCGAGGCGTTGTGTGCTTGTAGATCTGCTGTTTTCACTACATTTGTGCAACAGCCTTGTATGATGAAGCAGGGCTTTGCTTTGCAAAAAAAATTATAAATTTGAAACTTGGAGATAAGAGGTTTCTGCCCGACAGTGACGATTTACGTTGTTGGTCGCACAGCCCCCAAAATGGAACGAAGGCCGACATTTTTTTTTTCCCCCTAATGGCCGGCCTGGACCGGCCGGGAATGAACCGGACGTTCAGGAGTTGTCCCGCTTTTCCCAATGGCCAGCACGTCCCTGCATCACTGCCCTACTCCCCTGTCTTGCATAAGTATTATTGTGACCTAACGTGCATCATGGCAAACATTGTAGGCCTACTCTACTCTATGTCATGTGACAGTCATAAAACGGGTGAGTCAGCTTATCAGCTGCACTGCCTGCAGGGTGATAAATGTTGGGTGGAAACCTTTTATGTCCAAAACTGATACCTTTCAGGAAATGTACTGTAGGTATTATTTAGTGAACATTTGTAACTCAAAATGTTCTTTCTCTGGGTCCCAGGAACAAAATATTTTGAGTTGGGGGTCCACAGTCAAATACACGTAATTCTAGGGGTCCTTGACATTAAAAAGTTTGAGAACCACTGATCATAGTAACATAGTTTTTTCAAAAACCTTAGAAGGATTTAGAAGACATGTAGAATTGTCCTCGAGTCTTAAAGGGTTAAGAATGCGACCAAAACAAACAAACAAAAAACAAAAACAATGCATGGTAAATGGTGCATTTATATAGCGCTTTTATCCAAAGCGCTTTACAGAGATTGTGCATTACATTCACCCATTCATGCACACATTCATACACCGGTGGCGGAGGAAACCATGCAAGGCACCAACCTGCTCACCGGGAGCAATTAGGGGTTCAGAGTCTTGCCCAAGGACCCTTCGACATTAACTCAGGGGGAGCCCGGATTCGAACTGGAAACTCTTCGGGAACCCTTCGTGCTCTAATAACGGTTTCTCTACCCCTGAGCTATGCCGCCCCATGAATCCTAGGCTTCATGGGGTGTGTAATTGATAGAGAAAATGACTACTCCTTTTATTTATGAGAAAACATTAAAGGACAACGTTTTTTTTCTTTTTTTTACAACAAGGGTTCATATTTTAAGGGCAAGTGGATAATTGTCTTGTTAGACACAATAAGCCCATTCCCAAGATGCACCATGGGCAGATGTGACTTATGGGGGATGGTGTAAATAGTAACCAAGAGATTACCTGCTTATTGTGTCTAAAAAGACATATTTAGCCACTTGTACGCATGCCCCCACCCACTGAAATCAAAATACTAAAATCGCTAAAACAATAGAAAGCAGTAAATGACAACATTTTAACACTCATCTTTTCTTTTCTAAGATATGAACCCATGTTGTAAAAAAAATAATAATAATAATTTGGAAAAATGGAAAAATGGAATGGGAAAAAAAATGGAAAAATGGAGATACAAGGTTTCTGCCTGACAGCGTTGAAACGCATAAAGATGCAGCGACCATGGGAGCATATAAAGGTTGACCAGGGTTTGTTTCTTTTTCTTTGAGAGCACATACTGTATAGCGAAGGAAGCAGGAATGACCATCGAGAGTGTTTCCATCCAGTACGACCCCAACAACCCACAGAATGTCTTCAGGAGAGGAGAGCGCGTGGCGGGGAGAGTTGTGCTGGTGCTCTCCAAAGAAACCACCGTCGACTCCTTCTGCGTGAGAGCCGAGGGGAAAGCAAAGGTCCGCTGGAGCGAACACTACGGCGGGAACACCCACGTTACCTACTACTCCAAAGAGCAGTTCTTCTCCCTGGAAAACGTGCTCCTACAACCAGGACGAGATGGTACAGTTATGATCTTAGTAGTAATAGGATTAGTAGTAGTATTATAGATAATTTGGACTCCAATAATACTAATACTCAATTTCTTTTTAATAATATTTAGCTGTCTTTAGATAAGATTTTGTCAAAAATTCCATGCAGTAATGAAGTGATGATGACAAGTAAATAAAATAACAATTCTTCTACATTATCTATTATTGTGTAGACTTCTTGTAAATTACAGTAAGTAATGCAGATGGTCTAACAACAGTGGAACAATGGAAGCCTTACGGGTCCATTTGGTTATAGTTTACGCTTTCAAGAGTTAATTTAAAAATGTTAAAGATCTAAAGGGTCCATTTGGTTACCAACTCTCCATCATTTAGCTGGGGACCACCTGGAACCCCCTCGAGGACCACTGGTGTTAGTCTGTTTTTGTTTTTTTGTATTGAGTGTTTAGAGTAGGCTATATTGTACTGCTGTCTTTAGGACCTACCCTGTATACTGTATATAATATAATTGTGGTTGTACTTTATCTTCACTGTAGGCTCTGAGAGGTTGGGTCCTGGCAGACACGAGCGTCCCTTCTCTTTTCACATACCTGACAGGTGAGCCAGACAGACAGACAGAGATATTACACTGTAAACTAAGCAGCGGCGGGAAAAGAACTTGAGATACGATGCATCGTGAGCTTGTAGATCGGCTATTTTCAAATGGACATGGATTTTTTTAAATGGATGTATATAGGGCTTAAGTGTTTAATGTATGTTGTGTAATAATAATCTAAATCTACAAAGTTAACTAGTAACTAAAGTTTTCTAACAATTGTAGTGGAGGGAAAAGTACAATATTTGAAAAAAAAAAAAAAAAAATACATTCCAGTAAAGTAAAAGTACCTCAAAATTGTACTTAAGTAAATGTACTTAGTTACTTTACACCACTCAATATAAGCAAATAAGCAAGCCTCGCTTGGACATGTGGTCCATAGGTCAAGAATAATCTCCTGTTTATTGACGTACACTTTACGACCCCTCCTCTCAATCCCAAGGCGGACTGCCCTCTAAGCACAAGACCACTGAGCTGGTAAAACCCTCAGTGTTAGTTTAACTCTGAGAGTGGGCAAATGTGAACAGCTAGTTTAAGATGATGGTTAAAGTGGTTAAAATCTAAAGTGACACAGATGATTGTACAGGTCTAAATGATGAATGGATAAATGAATGTAATTTGGCCGCGGACACTGATCGGCAAATATCGTTATGGCAGATAACCCCATTAACCTATTAAGACCAAGAACCACTTAAACCATTATTGTATACATCAACTATTAAACAAATATAGCAGATATACAAGCTCACAGCTTTTAGATCTGCTATCTTTGATAAATCATGAAAATGTGAGCAAATCTTTGAATATATCTTCTTTAAAGGAAACATTTGTAACTCAAATATTTGCTTCTGGGGGGTCCCTGGAACAACAATTTCAATTCAATTTTGAAATGGAGTCCGTGGCCAATTACATAATTTTGGGGGTCCCTGACATGAAAATGTTTGCGAACGACTGATGATAGAAACATGAGTTTTTCAAAAACCTTAGAAAGATTTTGAAGACACTTACACAATCGGGTCAAAAATATTCAAAGAAACGTTTAATTTCTTTTCTCCAAATGATCTATATTTATTATTTATGTTAAGATATTTTGGTTGAAAAGGCAAAAACTCCACGCACACTGTCTTCCAATGCAAAAAGGGGGATTTAATAAAGAGATGCAACGTTTGGGTACTTAAACCTTCATCAGGCAAACTTTGCCTGGTTTAAGTACCGAAACGTTGCATCTCTTTATTAAATCCCCCTTTTGGCATTGGAAGACAGTGTGCGTGGAGTTTTTGCCTTTTCAGTTTACCGACCATTGTTTGGTCTCTCCTCGACAGCACCTGTCGCTGTAGGTGTGCAAAAGCCTTTCGTTTCAAGATCTTTTGGTTACATTTAGTCTAGTAACGATTGCATTGTCATCCTGTCCTCTGTCCCTCAGAGACCTGCCAGCGTCCTTCAAGGGACAGCACGGTAAGATCTACTACTCTCTGAAGGCCAAGGTGACCAGGTCCATGAGGCCCGCCAGCAAGACCAAGACACGCCTCACTGTGGTCTCCAAGGCGGATATGTCCCTCCCTGACCTGATGGTGAGTGACCCTCCTTTCACTGTGGTGTCCAAGATGTTGAAACTGATGTGACCTCACGACACACACATTTCCAACTGTGTGCAGGGAGAGCCCTGTCACTGAACTAACACACTATAGCACAGGGTTCCCCAATAGGCGGCCCGCGGGCCATTTACGGCTGTCTGGCCCCCACCAACCCCAGTAATAATGGTGGTATAAGAGCAGCAACAACACTAGTATATCGCCGTTGTCGGGTGGAAACCTTGTATCTCCAAATTTGTATGTTCTTTCGCAAAGTAAAGCCCTGCTTCATCATACAAGGCCGTCGCACAACAGTAGTGAAAACAGCAGATCTACAAGCACACGCTTGTAGATTGGCTGTTTTCACTAGTTTAAACCAAAACAAACGGTTTTGGACATACAAGATTTTCACCCGACAACGACGATATCTGAACTGTCGCTGGAGTAGCGGGAACGCCTGCAATGTTGTGGCCCTCGGCTTGGTATGATTCGGCTCTTGGGGAAAACTAATTGGGGAACCCTGCTATAGCAGTAAGCAGAGGGTGTTTTTCAGGTCTTAGCTGAGAGATTGATCACAGATGAAGGGAGGGACCCCCACCAAATATTGTATACATTTATGTTGCAGAGCAGATTACACTTTTACATATATGTCATGATAGTTTCAACTCAAGGACTTACCAGGTCTGCTCTTGTGAGCTTGTAGACCGGATATTTTTGTCTGAATTTCTCCTCATTATAGGGATACTATAGGTTCAAGTGGTTGATGTAAAACACATGCTATCACACAAAGATTAGGCAGCACCCCTGGCCTGTAGTAACTCTGAGGACCCCCTTGGGGTTCCGGTTGAAGAGCCTTGCTCTACATAGCAATGATTATTATGACAATACAGAGCTATTCAACACTTGAATAAATGTATTCAAATTATATAAATGCCTCAACCATGTGCAACTAACCTCATGCTGCCTGAAATGCTGAGAGAAGAGTGGTTTGTCTTAATCATATTTCAAACCGCAGAGTCTGTATAGTCATATTTTGTTGCCGTTTTAAGTTTGTTGTTGTGTTGTTGTCAGAGAACATTGACTAGACTTTCTAACGCTGAATGTTTTGCTCTGGACCTTCAGAAGCGTCAGGAAAGGAGCTTGGTCAAGGAGCTGCGCTGGTTCTCTTCTGGACATGTTCACCTCAACGTTCACACTGAGAGGATGGGCTTCCTGCAAGGTGACCATGCAGTAATGTGAACAATTAGTCAATGATAATCAGGCCTAGCATTTCATCAACGCCACATGGCCTTTGGTGTCATTTTATGAGGGGCACAGAGGCCATATCAGCAAGGTTGTCAAACAGTCCACATAAATAATGAATTGAATTTAAGGGTGTTTATCAAGTAGGCCTATATAGGTTTTAAGTGGCGCTGATTTTGCACCTCAACAAAAGCTAATTCTTCCTTGTGTTATGGTGTTGGACAAAATAATCTCTGCGATGCGATTATTGTGAAACCACCATAACACTTATCTAAGACTTTATCTATTGATTTTTAACAGGAGAAGCTCTGGAGGTCAAGGCAGAGATAGTGAACAATTCCAGCCGCTCCGTCACTCCCAGGTCAGTGTTGATTTAGTCAACTAAAACCATGACAAACAATGTTCGCCGACTAGCCTTTTTCACTGATGAAAACGAAATAAAAACAATTTTAAAAACTAAGCTACATGTATGATGACTAAAACCGAGACTAAATATATTGACAATTTTGTCAAATAAAAGCTAGTCTAAAATGTTAGGGAGGGACTAGTGGAGAAGAGATCCAGTAAAAGTAAAAGACAACTCATTTCATGCTTGGTTGCACTCTGAAAATAGCCGAACTACAAGCTCACAGGGCGGCTATTTTCCACATGGGACCTAGAGTAAAATCAGCCATTACAGCCGACAAAATCTCATTATATTTAGTTGACAAAAAGAAAAACATTTTAGATGACCAAAATACGTCTAAAAGACAGACTAAAACGAAATAAATTATGCTAAGGAAATCCCACACTCCCAATGCAGGTTCTACCTGTACGAGAAACAGTCGTTCTTCGCCAAGAAGAGACGGAAGCTCCACATCAGGAACCTCTGGGAGGAGCAGGGCGATCCGGTGAGCGCTAGGACCCAGCGGAACATCACCAGGGTGATGAGCATCCCCACGCTGCTTCCTCCCAGCATCTTCAACTGTCCAATCATCTCACTGGAATACAGGCTCAAGGTCATAACAATAACCTAACTGTCCCATCATCTCCCTGGAATACAGGCTCAAGGTCATAACAATTAGCCTGGCATTAGCCAGACTGATAATGTGGATTATTACCCGGCTTGTTTGAATGCTTGATTCTGATTGGTCAATCACTGAAATAAGAGGTCTGATATTCCCCGCTCTATAACAGGCCGCTGTCTAATCAAAGGCTCAGAAACCTGCTGCAGTCAGGCTTCTCTGTGTGAATCTTGTGCTGTAACCAACATGTCAGCCATGTAAACAAACACACAGCAACATTTAGAACTAAACGTTGCTCTCAAGTATGTTTTTAAAAATATTTTAAAATAGACAACGTAGTATCAGAAAATGGATTCCATCTAATCAGCATGTTCCAAGGCGACCGTGTTGCGCCTAGCGCAACACTTGCGGAATACTTTTAGCCGTCTGTAAAGGAGGAAATACTTTTTTTTTTTTTTAGTTTTTAGTCAAATTATTAATTTTATTTAGTAGCCGGGTAATTGGTGGTTGTCCACCGCGGAGCCAGCCATTAACCCGTAACTTCACTCACACGTTCCTCCATGATACCGTGGAGGAACGTGTGAGTGAATCCACGTTATCAGTCTGGATAATGCCAGGCTACATTCTGTAACAATAACCTCAAATAATCTGTGTGTGCGTGTGTGCACATAATAGTCATAAGTAACATGGGATATTTGGTTGTCCAGGACTGCCGATTCGACCGGCTTACACCGATGAACTCAGATCTCCTAATTGGGCATACAATGGACACAGGCAGAGACCTACCGATCTCCATATGTGGGCATAAAATGTGTTCCCGAATTGCATCACTTATCAATTATTATGAAGTATATTTTATATAGTTGTATCATAATTATTGTCAACGCATTATGGATTTTGTTTTGCTGTGTAGCCTAGTATTCAGCCAACAGCGTGGCACTGAGTGCCGATCTTGTAGATCTGTTATTTTTGGAAAAATCAATCATTTTTTGGTTAATCTTTGAATACCAGTATATCTTTTTTTAAAGGCAAACATTTGTCAACTCTGCTTCTGTCGCTGCTACATATTTCGAGATGGTGGTCTGCGGCCAAATACATGTCATTTTTGGGGTCCTTGACATGAAAAAGTTTGGGAAACACTGATTTATAAGAAGGATGTAGATTGAATATCTTTGAAACGATTCTATACTTGTCTTCTAAGACTTGCACACATTTTCATGTTTTTTTCTTTTTTCCCCCAAAAATAGCAGATCTACGAGCTCATAGTGAGCTTGTCTGTTATTTCTGTAATAATCATAAAATAATTGATAAAGTGATTGATGTTTCATGTTGTTCCTCAGGTGGTTTTGGACGTGGCCCTCAGTAAGAACCCGCTGGTCAAGATGCCCATCGTTGTTCTGGACAGCGATGCACCCATCCGATCCTTGGCCAATACCGACATCGATGTTTAAAATAACAATTTCAGCCGATAACCGAAACACTGATACCGATATTTGTTCATATATTTATTTACCCCCCTACAGCTTGGTAGGCTGCAGATAACCAACACACCAACAAAGACAGTTCAAAATGTATGCTAACCAATAACAGATAACCATCGGCTACTGACATTGGTTAATGCCAGCTTTATTTGCCAATACTGACCGAAAACGTGGTCATATACCCATAACTGGCCGATACTAATGGTACGTCCCTGGTTCTGGACCACATCTTCAGTGACTCTGCACCTGAACATTGCTCTGGACCATGCAGCATTTTCTGTCTAATTGTATTTGGGCCGTAGAAGTGTTTTTTTTTTGTTTTTTTTTAAGAGCTCCCGTTACCGTCATTTCATGTCTATTCCTGCTACACTGTTCTCTTTAGGCTGATCCAGCAATTTCATCGATGTCCATAAGTCAGGGGTCTTCAACAGGGGGTCCGCGGAGGTACTGCAGGGGGTCCGCGAAATTATTGCTTAAAAAAAAAAAAAAAAAAAAAAAAAAAGATTTAAAAAAATTGTTTTTTTTCTTTCTTTTTTTTCATTTTTCACATTTATGTTAAAAAATAAATCATGATTCTATCCATTTTGAATAGCTTGAATACATTATTACTATGCAACTGACAGATTGTTGATATTATTGACATTGGTTCTCAGTTAATAAGTAATATGTTTAGAAATGGTAGTGGTACAGCTCACCCTGCTCGCTGTAAAGTACATGTTTAAAATAAAAGATATGTCGTAGCCCGACCCCCCCCCCACCCTACGAGGTGGTAGGGGGTCCCTGCTCCATCTCCCCATCAGTTTGGGGGTCCCCGGCCTGAAAACGTTGAAGACCCCTGCCATAAGTGACAGTCAACATTTTCCTACTGTGATTTAGTATATGGTCTGTTTATATTTATCTCCATCTAGGGAGAGCATCTTGCTGTATAAGAGGTGTCCCATATGTTACTTGAGGGGACTTCAACAACACCATCATAACCTCTATTTAAACTCAGGCGTACAGTTGAGGGCAGGCCCTAATTTGCAGTTGAGAAACAACAATAATAAACAATAAAACATACTTTTACATACTGCAATATTAAAATAAATATAACCAGGAGAGGAGATGGAATACTTAGAACAATAAAGAATGTTTCAAAGAAATAAAATCAGATATTTAACTAAATGAATTAAAGCAGTTCCAATCTGGAACAACATTATAGGGCTGTTGATCAGGCCATGGATCTGTGTATGCTGTTGCTCCGCTGAATCCTCTTCAATAAACGGTCAACTTCACCCTGACTGGATATTTTACGTGTTCCATCATAAACAAAGTTGTTTTTTCAGTTGCCACGGCCTTGTTATCTCGACTAGAGACAAGTTAACTGGTTACCAGGTATATAGATGCTTCATCTCGGAATGTACTTAAAACGCAGAGAACACACAAAGAAGAATCATCACAAGCCTTTGATCACAAGCCCCTCCTAAAGCATACCCTGCTATAACATCAGATATAAATTGGACCATATTTTCATAAAACGCATATCATGGTGATTGAAACAAGGCTTTAAACTAGCGACAGGAACCATATTTATGACAATGTTCATAGTTCGGGGGAAATGAATAGAATCTTTTGGAGAACATGTTGCTTCTGGGTTGCTTCTGGTGCCAGAACAGCACAACTAGCGGCCAATCATAGGAACTTTCAGTTCCGTGTTTGCTTCATTTTAAATTGGGACAACTACATCACCAGGCCATTTCCACAAGATGGACACGATTGTGGCTTCCTGGGCTCTTCAAAATAAAGCATAAGTGAATGGCGGCACAGCCAAAAGATTACAAAAATAATGGCAGCCCAAGTGTTTAGTAAGCCTTGCCGAGCCACTAGGCCCATAGGGCAGGAGCCTATCTACTTAGCGTGAGGCAGCATGATGTACAAGTATTTTGAGCCGTCCCGTGAGTATATCGGAGCAACGTGGAATATGTTTTTCAAAGGTTAGTGAACATCTATCAGATAGCGTGGCAAGTCGAACATCAATGTTGGCAGTAAATTAGTTAAATTATAACAACTGAAACTATTATCACAATGTGAACACTGGTAAAGTGCCTTCAGACTACTTGACACACTGCTGACGTCAATCAGTTTTTTTATCCATTGTGAACACGCTGGTGTTTCTTCAGGTTAGATGACCCACTGAAACTCTTGTCACAATGTTCACAGTGAAAAGGTTTTTCTCCAGTGTGGACACGCAGGTGTAGGTTCAGGTGAGATAACTGATTGAAACTCTTGTCACAATGTTTACAGTGAAAAGGTTTTTCTCCACTGTGAACAAGCAGGTGTTTCTTCAGGTTAGATGACTCACTGAAACTCTTGTCACAATGTTGACAGTGAAAAGGTTTTTCTCCAGTGTGGACACGCAGGTGTTGGTTCAGGTGAGATAACTGATTGAAACTCTTGTCACAATGATTACAGTGAAAAGGTTTTTCTCCAGTGTGGGTACGTTGGTGTGTCTTCAGGTTAGAAGACTGACTGAAACTCTTGTCACAATGTTCACAGTGAAAAGATTTTTCTCCACTGTGGACAAGCTGGTGTGTGTTCAGGTGAGATAACTGATTGAAACTCTTGTCACAATGTTTACAGTGAAAAGGTTTTTCTCCACTGTGAACAAGCAGGTGTTTCTTCAGGTTAGATGAATCACTGAAACTCTTGTCACAATGTTTACAATGAAAAGGGTTTTCTCCACTGTGGACAAGCTGGTGTTGGTTCAGTTGAGATAACTGATTGAAACTCTTGTCACAATGTTTACAATGAAAAGGTTTTTCTCCAGTATGAGTACGTTGGTGTCTCTTCAGATGAGATGACTGATAGAATCTCTTGTCACAATGTTCACAGTGAAAAGGTTTTTCTCTAGTGTCTCCTGAGAGAGAGGGGGGGGGGGGGTGTAGGGACAGAGGGGGGAGAGGGAAAAGGAGAGAATGGGAAAGACATAAAATGAGGAGCAATTATGGCTTCCCTGTTAATATTTCTGATTTAATTGTATTTTTCATCATCATTTAAATCCCTTTTATTCCAACTCCCAGTTTCCTAACCCCAGGGCTCCACCAAAAAGACAGCGTCGTGCCGTCACGTTGACGTCCGACTGGCTCCACTGAACATGAATTTGTTGATATTTCAATCAAAGATCAGGTGAGGATATGAGCATTATCAACTGTAGTGTTATGCCTGAACAATTATAATGTATGCTGTTTTTAAGTGACTGAAAAAAGTATTAGATCTACAAGCTCACAACACGTCGCCTGCATGAGTCAGGACATGCTGTTTTGTGACTGTGAGCTTGTAGATTGGCTATTTTCAGTGCACAAGCGCCGCCACGATAATGTATAAAAATCTGTCTTTAGTGTTCAGACTCAGTCACTCACTGCTGACCTGTTTAGGAGGAAGAAATGAGAAAGGAGTCGTTTCCCAGCCTGCTGTGTTTATACATATTTAGAAGACCACTGTAATTATATAAAAAATTGCTAGGATTTTTGGGACATCTAGTCACCATTTAGAATGACATGAATGGATAGCCAACGGTAGAAAAGCACTTATATATACATTTAAATGCAATGCAATTACATTTAATCATAATTTATACATGACTGGACGCTGTGGACGCCGTAAAAAATTTAACCGGGGTGTTTTTTGAGTTTGGACACCGTTACCGGAGCGTCCAACGTTGCCGTCGGCAGTGGAGCACCCTTCATTGATTAAAACCGAGTTGCCGTTGACGCGACGCTCGACGCTTGCAGTGGAGCCGGGGGGTTACCGCACACACATAAGTCCTGTCCTTGTGTTTAACACATGGGCAAACTAACATGTCCCCACACATGTTAATGATTCCCCCCCATGAAGTGACACGGCCCGTGTTAACTGGTTATGATGGTAACGCGCTGCCGTGGCCGGGAAAGATACACTGAGTTTCCTTTGATGCCTCACGGAGTACTAAATCCAGCGACTTCTGACACCCATTGAATTGTATTCATCCTAGCTGCAGAAACAAGGACATATATCTACTTCTTTTCCCATATCGCGAGTTTGGTCAAACAGGACTATTTTTTTAACTAACACAAGGATCATAGCTGGATCATAGTTGTATTGTTTCTTCTCTGCGGGAAAGAAAAGATTTTGACGGCCGCAGACGAGAACACACGTGCACGTGGCAATCACCGACATGGTGAATACAATAGCAAAAAGTCTTGGCAGCTAATCTACATTAGTTATGGTAAAACGATGGCAGCCCATAGTGTTAGCACTGACCTCCTCTGGTCTCCTCCCAATCATCACTGTCTTCAGTGACTTCAGAGTCACATTCAAGCTGGACTTCAACTTCAGAACAGTGTTTAGATATGTCTTCATCATTGTCTTCACTTTTCACTGCTGCTGATATCGACGTTGACCCATCAGGCTCCTCTGGTCTTTGACATAGCTCCTCCTGTTCCTCCTTAATGTGTGGAGGCTCTGGTTCCTCCTGTTCCTCCTTGATGTGTGGAGGCTTTGGTTCCTCCTGTTCCTCCTTAATGTGTGGAGGCTCTGGTTCCTCCTGTTCCTCCTTAATGTGTGGAGGCTCTGGTTCCTCCTGGAGCAGACTGGAGCTCCTCTCCTGCTCAAGAGAAACCTCCTCTTTACACACGACCATGTGCAGGATGTCTAAGAGCAGAAAAAACAACAACATGATAGCTAACACTGGATTTCTTAACTGTACTTCATCCTCCTTCATATACAAAATAAGGTATTAGCTGCTTATATCATTTACTCTCACTTCTGAAGTATTTTCACCTGTTTTTGAGCGGTGGTCACACCGTCTCCATAGCGTGGCCGTGTGTGTAGGTATGTGGGTGGGTATGTGGGTGGGTATGTGGGTATGTGGGTGGGTCTGTGGGTCTGTATGTAGCCTCATGTGGTGTAGTACCTTTTATGGCCACACATGTTAAGGGAGGGGCGCTGTTTTCAGGCCAGGCCAGGCACACACACACACGCACACACACACACACACAGGGGGGAAGGGGGGAGGGGGGAGGGGGGGGGGGGGGGGGGGGGTTGGTGGGTAAACCACCGCTCAGTTCACACGGGTGTGATTTTAATTTCAAAGGCTTGCAACGCAAAAAACGACTTTTCACACGTTTTGTGTTTTCAGTGTTTACACTAGATGGCGCTAATTGCGACCGTAGGTCGCATTTACTATCAAAACCTGCACAAAGTGTGAGTCCGTCAGTCCGTCCGTCAGTCTGTCTGTCACACCTCACACGTCACACTTTTTCCCTGCTTATATCTCCGCAACCGTTGCCCCGATCCATGCCAAATTTTGCACACACGTTCCTTGGCTGCCAAACTACAACCTCCAAGGACCCCCGGATGTAAAAAATGACCAAATGCGCAAACATGACCAAATGACCACCCCAACGGGGCTGCTCACGGGGAATTCCCGGGGACCACCGACTCCTGGTGCTCCAGAACGGATGCAAAAGTGGTGGCGCCCCCAGTGGAGGACCCCCTACACTGCAGCTCACATAAAATGCCGTAACTCCGGCTAGGAGCGACCGGGACAGCCGGGGCCGGTACCTATTCGTCCGCATTGCCGGCGCGGAGACCCCACCCCTCATTTCTCACATGGCCCTCTTCTAGCGCCACCATGAGGCCGATTCTTGCAAAACACATTTTTGGACACTGCTCCTACAATTTCCGCCCTAAAATCAGGCAAATCGGTACACAGTATGTCTACACTCATCCCATCAACATGAATCTGTCCCATATAGCGCCACCTCCAGGCCGATTTTTAAAAACACATTTTTGGACACTGCTCCTACAGATTTTGCCCTAAAATCACGAAAATCACTACACAGTATGTCTACACTCATGTCATCAACATGGATCAGGAAGATTTTGGCAAAACAAATTTTTGCCCTATTTGTGGAGATAAGTGACCTACGGTCGCTTATCTCCCGATTAGGGAGCCTTACTGGTCAATAACATATGAGTCATCATTCCATTCTCCAACACAAAGAGGACCAGGAGATCACATGATCGCATGATCCTACATTTTTATCCCAATATTTTGTAACCCATTTTTCACCCAGTGCCAATTGCCTAAGCTGTAATCCTGGGCTCTGCTCTCCCTCTGCCAACCTGGGGAGAGCCCTGAACTGAGCTCATGCTGCCTTCAGTGTGTGAGGAGTGAGCAGGCCGCTTCTTATTAACTGACAGGGGAGGGGTTTCCCCAGTTGGACGTAGCACGTGGAAGTAATGGCACCCCCGGATGGCCAGGCGGAGGCAGGATAACTGCATGTTTTTTGTGAGGGTAGCTACCCTCGAGAACAGGGAGAACAAGCAAACTCCACACAGAAAGGCCCTTACGCCAACCCCACCTAGGGCGTGGGGGCTCATGACGCAGAGGAGAGAACACGCCCCCAGTGTCCACGCCCCCAGGCAGGAATCAACCTTCTAGCGGTGAGGTGAAAGTGCGCCACTTGTATTCCCCAAGAATTCTAAGAGTTTTAATCTAGTAATTGTATGTGTGAGAATAAGAAAGATTCAGCAACTACTTAAGTTTCATGAAATTTAAAAATATATTTATTGCGACCGCAATACCCTGCGACCTACGACCTGCTCATCAGGTGCAATTAGGGGTTCAGTGTCTTGCTCAAGGACACTTCGACACCAACGCCGGGGGAACCCGGGTTCGAACAAGGAACGTTCTGTTTCCAAAGCTAGTGGCACTCTACCTCCTGAGCCACTGCCGCCTCATGATCTGTTACGCCTCTATCAGAGTCCAGGGTGAAGAG
Source organism: Nannobrachium achirus (assembly GCF_963921795.1). NCBI lineage: Eukaryota > Metazoa > Chordata > Actinopteri > Myctophiformes > Myctophidae > Nannobrachium > Nannobrachium achirus. The sequence goes on along the minus strand of NC_137823.1, from coordinate 14,992,284 downwards.
CTATTCACTTCACCGAGTTGTAGTTTCCTAGCTATCACCTAGCCTCGCAAGCCATCCCGAGCTACGTCATCACCAATGTGCTTCCTTTCTCGGTCTGGTGTCCCTCTCATTGAGCCTCTTTATTAGCAATGTTTTTCTAATTTCCAATCAAAAGACTGCATTTCAAGCGAACCCTCCTCACACCGCTCCTGATTGGTCGAGCGGCTGCTACAGCTCTCGCATTTTGACAACAAACATGGCGGACCCCATGTCCGATGCGAGTTCACAAATCGCAAATAAAAGCTGCATTAAGCGAAGTTTTATCTGAAATCAACGGCATCTCATAACTTAAAAACGAACAACAGTTTGCACCTTTGGAATTTCTGTCTGGAAAAGACGTATTTGATGATCTCCCGACGATGTTTTGATGCGCTGATGACTACTGAATGGACCTGTCAGTCAAAGTAAGCAACTACGTCATCGCGTAATGCATTGTCTATGGGGAACTCCCAGACTCTCCTTTTGAAGAGTCTGGCTGTTGCGAGGCTAGCTATCACCTAGGCTTTGTTACATATTTTTAGGTGATAGCTAGAAAACTACACCGTGGTGAAGTGAATAGCTCTTCACCCTGGACTCTGATAGAGGCTTTAGTATGCTCTAAGACAGTGTTTCTCAAATGGGGGTACGTGTACCCCTAGGGGTACGCGGAGGTACTGCAGCGGGTACTCGAGAAAGTGCCCTCAAAAAAGAAAACTAGTATAAATCATGCTTGTTCATAGTTAAAGAATTAACTACAATTGAATTAGGAGGGGGAAAAAAACATTTACTGTTATGTTTAATGAAGACACATGGAGAAACTTGATATGAACCTGAGTTGTTAATTCAAATTACATGGTACCAGGCAACTGGGATGTGTTTTAAAGATGTTTGGAAGTTATTGACATGAAAACTTGACTGAAATGTTATGACCACAGAGTTGAAAATGAGAAAAGGAGGCACTGTTTGAAACTTTCACCCCATTTCTTATTGTGGGCTCGCCTGTAAGGCGAGCACACTTTAGATATTGTCATTATTTATTTATTAGTGTGGTTGCCCTTACAGGGCAACACACTATAGTTCTAGGGAAACTTTATTTTTTTTTCTAGATAAACTTTTTTTCGGCGCGTTTCACGGCCCACAGTTTTTGCGCACACACTCGCGCCATATGTCAAATCGACCGGCTTCATCGGGAATCGAGTGCTTCCATTTTGCTAAGAGAAAGGTTCTATCGTTTAATTGATATTAATTTATTAGTGAATTAATTTTCCCCATTGACTTATAATGGGAATCGCAAAAACTCACATTCAATATTTTCTTTCTCGCAAACCATAGGGGCTACAGTTTCAAAACTTGGAGAGGAGATTTATAATGATATCAAGAATTAAAGAAAAAATAATTTCGTCAGTTGGCCTCATGGTGGCGCTATAACAGCCCACTTTACGTTTCGGCCTGTAACTCTTGAACCGTAGGTCGGAAATTTAAAATTCCTTTTTCCCTGGATTCCTTGGGTCATGACGCATCTCCTCATATAGGCCACGCCCATTTGCGTCAGGATAGATTTTCCACCATTTTGAATTTTCTTCAAAACACACTTTTTGCTCCTTTTCCTACATATTTTCTCCAAATGTCACAAAAATCGGTACACATGATCTATGGACCCATGCGATAAACATACTCAAGCGATATTTCGATAGTCCATACCGTTCTTCCGTAACAGGGTTCCAAAGTTAGCGGGAGGAGCCCGTTTTGTAAGAAGTAGCCATAAATCAGAAACGAAACATCCAGTCAACACCACATTTTAACCACAAGTCACGGGTGGGATATTCAACAAATCCCCAAAAGCATTTCCAGTTCGACCCATAGGGGGCGGCAGGACAGGCAACCACACTCGCAATTTCCCAAATTGCACATTTTCTAGTTAGTGTGGTTGCCCTTACAGGGCAACACACTATAGTTCTAGGGAAACTTTATTAAGTGTGCCTGTTATGCAAGAACAGGCAACTTATTGTTATCGCTCATATTTATTTATTTATGTATGTCTTTCTTTCTGTCCATACTTTTCCCCAAAGTTTGGCACGCTACTCCTCCCACAGTTTTCGCACCACACACTCGCGCCATATGTCAAATCGACCGGCTTACTCGGGAATGGTGTGCTAGTAAGTTGCTAAGAGAAAGGTTCTATAGTTTAATTGATATTAATTTATTAGTGAATTAATTTTCCCCATTGACTTATAATGGGAATCGCATTCAATTATTTTTCTCTCGCAAACCATAGGGGCTACAGTTTCAAGACTTGGAGAGGAGGTTCAAAATGATTTCAAGGATTAAATAAAAAATAATAGTGTCATTTGGACTCATGGTGGCGCTATAACAGCCCACTTTACGTTTTGGCCTGTAACTGTTGAACCGTAGGTCGAAAAATTAAAATTAATTTTCCCTGGATTCCTTGGGTCAAGACGCATCTCCCCATATAGGCCACGCCCATTTGCGCCAGGATAGATTTTCCGCCATCTTCAATTTTCTCCAAAACACACTTTTTGCTCCTTTTCCTACATATTTTCTTCAAATGTCTTAAAAACCGGTACACATGATCTATGAAGCCACGCGATAAACATAGTCAAAGGATATTTCGATAGTCCATACCGTTCGTTCGTAACACGCTTCCAAAGTTAGCGGGAGGGGCCCGTTTCGCAAACGACAGCCATAAATCACAAACAATAGGTCGCGTCAACACTGAATTTCAACCACAGGTCGGGGGTGGCATACTCAACGAATCCCCAAAAGCATTTCCACTTCGACCCCTAGGGGGCGTCACAAACGCGCGAAACGTAACCGTTTCGTGCCAGAACGCGTTTTTCACGGGGACCGACCCTCTCACGACGAAACGCGGACGACTCGGCGGACGGTCTCGCGGTCCGAACCGCCGCACGAGGTCGCGCATTTAGCGCGCTGCAGGCACACTTGTCAAAATTGACTCTGTCAATTCTAATTTATTCTTTATTTCTAGATAAACTTTTTTTTCGGCGCGTTTCACGGCCCACAGTTTTTGTGCCACACACTCGCGCCATATGTCAAATCGACCGGCTTCATCGGGAATCGAGTGCTTCCATTTTGCTAAGAGAAAGGTTCTATCGTTTAATTGATATTAATTTATTAGTGAATTAATTTTCCCCATTGACTTATAATGGGAATCACAAAAACTCACATTCATGTATTTTTCTCTCGCAAACCATAGGGTCTACAGTTTCAAAACTTGGAGAGGTGATTCATAATAATTTTAAGAATTAATCAAAAAATAATTACATCAGTCGGCCACATGGTGGCGCTATAACACCCCACTTTACGTTTTGCCCTATAACTCTTGAACCTTAGGTCGGAAAATTAAAATTATTTTTTCCCTGGATTCCTTGGGTCATGACGCATCTCCCCATATAGGCCACGCCCATTTGCGTCAGGATAGATTTTCCGCCATTTTGAATTTTCTTCAAAACACACTTTTTGCTCCTTTTCCCACATATTTTCTCCAAATGTCACAAAAATCGGTACAGATGATCTCTGGACCCATGCGATAAACATATTCAAGCGATATTTCGATTGTCCATACCGTTCGTCCGTAACAGCCTTCCAAAGTTAGCGAGAGGGGCCCGTTTCGCCAAAAATAGCCATAAATCACAAACGAAACATCCAGTCAACACCAAATTTTAACCACAAGTCACGGGTGGGATATTCAACAAATCCCCAAAAGCATTTCCACTTCGACCCATAGGGGGCGGCAGGGCAGGCAACCACACTCGCAATTTCCCAAATTGCACATTTTCTAGTTCCTATACTATATCAAGTTCTCCTCAAAACTTCGGTTCCTTTCTACTCCTACATACTTAGTGAGAAAATGAAAATAAAAACATCAATGTGTTCAGTTTACAGTGGCGAAGTGTGCTATCATTTTCTATAGCAATCGGCCAAATGGTGGCGCTGTAGGAAGCCTTCGAAAGTGCGAACTTTGAACAGGTATAGCTCATGCTGTGTTTGAGGTACAGGCATGAAACCTGTATAGACAACATGCCTGGCCACGCCCCCTACTTCCGACCGGAAGCCCTTTTTTGGGCTTGATCGTAGCGCGATTTCCTGTTTACGTTCATCTGATCTGATTCTCCTCTTAACTAATGAGACGGGATTGTTTTACTTTGTAATTTTACTTTGTAACTTATGTTAACAATGTCACTTAATGGCAACACTCATCCACTCTGCTGATAAATAAATGAGTTGTGACGATACACACCTGTTCTGCCATCATTCAATGTTATGAGTTGGAGGAAAAAAAAAAGAGATCTCAATTGAAACAATTGCCATAGGCTTTCTTGGGCGTATGCTTTTAGTTGACCTTGTACTAGTGTACTGTCATGAAACTACCTTTTTTCATATGCAAACTTCTTAAAAAATAACGCTATTTAAATTGTTTCAAAAGCTTTATACCCTGTATATATATATATAAAATGTCACAATGCGACATAGCTTTTTACACAATGCTGTACTCCCTCCAACTGCATGTCATATTATATGTTCGCCATTTTAAACTGTTTTTATTTTATTTGACACTTGCTTTGGCAATATAAACATGTCTTCTCATGCCAATAAAGCTCCTTTGAATTGAATTGATATAGGCCTACAAATAAACAGATTTGTGTATTTGAAAGCAAGCATTGAACCTAATCAGTATTTCATGGAAGCGAATGTTGTATGATTTCTAGCTAGCAAACCTTTTCCCTTCAGAACGCTGGTTGATCATGTCAAACATTGTCATCTCCATTCTCCTCTGTTCTGGGATGAAGTCACAGTTGGCTTGTGTTGTGTGATATGCATTAATGTTTTTACAAATAGGCCTGTCAACAACTCAACCCACTCCAGAATAGACATAATACACATTAGCCCACCTATTATGTGCATCCTATGCTGTGTTCATTTCACTATATCACTGTAAATCATCGATTTAATCCTAATCAAGGCAATATAAATATCCATTCATATTTAATGCTCATTTAATCATTAAATCCTAAACTGTCACGTCAAAACAATGAATACATTTGGCTTTAATAGATACAAAAACAAACTGGATTAATTGAAAATGACAAGTGTTTAAAAGCATTCCTTCAAAGCATCATTGGGAACATTCCTTATCTCAATAACACAATATACAGTACAACATTTGAAACCCTCAACAGTTAAAAAAAAAAGGCATGGACAAGTCAAAGAAAAGTGTGTATAAATATTTTATTGCAATAAATATGATGAGGAGACCCTCACATCTGGCTTCATTGGTCCTGGACGTACAGTACAGGTCTGAAAGACAGAAAACAATTGCATTCACAGATACAACACAACAGCGAAGAGCTTGTATTTCAATTATAATCAATGTTGTGTTGTCACAAGTGAAAATAACTTGTACTTAGTTGTAACAAGAGTAGTCCCCATACAGTAAAAGATCGTAGCTAACAAGGCTAATTAGCTAGCATGAGAGTTTTACCTTGTTGTTGTTGTTGTTGTTGTTGTGAGTCGTGCTGCTTCTCTGGGGAGTTTGCTGAGTTTAGGATACGTTAAGGATGTCATCAATACTATTAACTGGTGTAGATAGAATAAAAACATCGAAGATAGCGGTGCGCTTGCATATCAAGAGACCATGACCGCAGTCACCGCACCATCTGACAGCTGGAAAAAAAACCTCCGTTGGTTTAACCCTTTCAGTTCATTGTCATAATCTTTTACTGCAGCGCTGGGCAGTGTTGCCAAAATTTGTGAGAGAAATAAGCCAAACAAGCCAACTCTTGCAATATAAATAAGCAAAAAAAACAAGATAGTTTAGGTAAATAAATTGACTTGGCAACACGTTTATATGCATGCCTGACAGAGAGAACCCGGAAGTTCCCTTTCGACTTGGGGGCGGGGCGTCCCTCCTGCAATCGGCCAGGAATGTTGTCTATACACGTATGCGTCTCCTCATGCCGAACAACTTTTACCCTCTAACTTTTGACCTCTGACCTTTAGGTCTCCCACAATTCGGAATTATATGAAAAACAGTAAAAATCTATCTCCTCCTGGGATTTTCGCGATACGCGCATGAAACTTTTTTCACATGAACTTTGGACCAATACGGTCAAACTAGTCTCGGCGGATTTCTTTTAAAGTGATTTTTTTTATTTTAATAATTCAATCAATATTGCGGTTTTATGCAAATTATTCTTCGGCCTCTAAATCATACATGCAAAGTTACACGTTCATGGCATTTGGCAAAGATGTGGAGGGTTAGTCAAAGTATCACTGAAACCAATTTTATTCCAATCAGCCAAAGGGGGGCGCTATACGAAGCGTTTGAAAATTCAAACTTCAAACGGGCATAAGTCATGACTCGTTTTGTTTGAAGACATGCAACTTGTTACACGCGTGCTTTGACTCGAGCGGAAGACATCTGTGTCGTTGTTAAGTAAGCTCCGCCCTTCGATTTTCCGCCATATTGAGCAGTTTGTAAAACGCGTAAACCCGCTTTTATTCTGGAATTTTCGCGTCACGTGCACAAAACCTTTTTTACGTGAACTTTGGACCGATATCTAAAGATCTGTCAGATTGGATTTCTTTAACATTGAAACATGCTTTTTTAAATAATTCAAACAATATTGCATTTTTATGCAAATTATTCTTCTGCCTCTAAAACATACATGCAAAGTCACATTTTCATGACAAAATAGTGTAGAGGGTTAGTTCAAATATCACTGAAACCAATCTTACCCCAAATGGCCAAAGGGGGGCGCTATATAATTTTGAGCAGTTTGTAAAACGCTTAAACCCGTTTTTATTCTAGGATTTTTTTTTTGCAATTTGCATGAAACATTCTACACGCAATCTAAGGACCTTTATCTAACATGCCTATGAAGTGCACACAAAAAAATTATAAAATAATAATAATAAATATAGCTGCAAGCAGCGATAAAGTGTCCAAAGCCAAAAACACCTCAAATCATGAACACAGCCTGGGATGTGCGTGAAATCTTGCAAGCACATTCCCAATAGGTCAAGGAACAGATACCAACCTTCTCACATTGGCCTGTTATAGCGCCACCAGCGGGTCAACTTTTGCACAACACATTTTTGGAACAAAATGGACCAATCTTTGACGTCAGTAACGTCAAAGAGAGCACTGCCTGCGATCTTGACATTTTGTGCTTTTATAGCCATTGTTTTTTGGCTTGAAGCGAGCCCACAATTGTTTCGAAGGAACAATATTTTTCTAGTTTGTTTTATATTCTTGAAATGGGGGGTTAATCATAGCATCATATACCACTATTTACCGTATTTATATTTTAAATGCAGTTTTATAAGCAAAATGTTGTTGTTGGGTAAAGGGGGTACTTGGATTCAGAAATCATGGAAAGGGGGTACTCAAGCCAAAAAGATTGAGAAACACTGCTCTAAGACAGTGGTTGTCAAACATTTTAATTTCAATAACCTCCATAACTCTGAGAGGGTATAATGTAACCACATTATGTTTCCACTGGTTACAGACAAAGAAGGGTCCATTTAGACTCCCTTGTGGACCCCACTTTGAGAACCATTGCTCTAAGAAATGTGGTCATTTTAGGATGATTCGTTTAACTAAATACATGCTACAGCAAAAGAAATCAACCATTACATTAGTAAGGTGTTCAGCACATGTTCCCCCTGCATAGCGATGCTAGGGTTCAAGTGGTTGAACTTACTGAAGTGTGGCTGATCTTCAGGTTCCTCCTGTTTAATAGAAATGGCCCTGGCTGAGTCTGGAGAGTTCATCTTCACCTGCAGTCTGGACTCCACACACCGGTCTGGAATGAAGCAATTCAACAAGGACTTTAATAATTTCACACCTAGTGGTGCTACAGAACAGTGGTTCTCAACCTGTGGGTCAGGACGTCAGGGGGACCCCAATTCTTTTGTCCCCAGGTGATTAATTTAATTAGATTTTTTCTTTTTTTTTCACTCAACAGTAAACAAACCAACATAAAGTTTAAGTGTATGGAGGGTATCTATGAAAGTAAAGTGACAAATGAAGGAGTTTTAACCATTAAGACCCTTTAAACACATCTTAAATAAATAAAATAAACATTGGCCATATTGTCAAATATTAAAGACAGAAATTGTGAAAATAGACAATCTACATGCTCACAACTCCTGGTAATGCGAGGCGTTGTGAGAATGTATATCTGCTATTTTCACAATAGAACCGTGTTACACAAAATGTAATGCCTCAACTCTTAGTGCTCGTCAGGGTGGGGGGGTAGGGGGGTCCCCAGTTCAAATATGATTATTTTAGGGGTCGTGGCCTTAAAAGGTTGAGAACCACTGCCATAGAACCTGCAAATATTGGCCTAAAGCCGGGGTTTTCAAACTTTTTTGACTCGAGGCACCCCTGTAAATAACCTTTTCATGAATCTTGTATCATATTACGCTACGTAAATAAGCACATCTTTCCACCTGAGATACGGTATGTCACGGAGAAATTCTGTTTCCATCATAACTGACTGAAAATTATACTTAACATTTAACCACTTGAACCCCTGCATCCCTATTTTGGGGGGGAAGGTTCACCAAAACATATTGCTGATCTAGAAGCTCACAACACGCTGTGAGCTTGTAGATCTGATATTCTTTGGGAAAGAGTTGTGCTAGATGGAAAAAAAAGAACTCAAGTACAGTGAAAATCAGGTCTGTTTTACTAGGAATTTGCATACCCACTTCGGCTTATGTTACTTTTGTCAAAGAGCACATATTGAATATGCTATATAATTCATAACCTCTAAGGTCCTTTTTCACTTCAATATGTCTTTAACATTATGTGGAAAATATAACTAATCATAATGTTATTCACCCTCTGATAGAGAATGCTCCCTCTTTAAGTAGAATGATTAATTCATTTTTTAGAAAAGTAACTCAATGATTCGTCATGATTTGTGCAAATAAAATACCAATATTTGTATTTATTTATGCTTTACAAGTAAACACTGTTCACTACCATGACAGCCGGGCTACACTAAGGCTTTTTATGTGCGTCAGTGCATATGCCGGGTGTGCGCGCATATGCGCGTTTTGGAAATATCAAATGCATATCAATTCAGTCGGCTATACCAGGCGCACGGATAATGCAAACCACAGATACACATTCCATAAAAATAGGATCGGTTCTATTTTTTATGCACGCGTATGTGTTTTGTACACAGACTCTCTGCTCTCCCCGCACATATAATCCCTCCTTGGTGTAGTCAGGGGCTTTTCGCACACGCACAGACAGCCCACGCGTTCTTTGGTGTAGCCGGCCATATTAGTGAAATGCCTTTCTTCCAAGTTACATTCTTAATCTAAGACTTTAGTAGAAGTTTGGATAGGAAAAGGAAAAGAGTTTCATGAGGCCAAAAAAGGATCAACACCTCAAAAGATCTTTTCGTCTTGTTTAAATTTGGGTCCTTTTTTAACTCTAGTTATGAGTTAAAAAGACCAGACCAAAGTGACCAGACGTTCCGGTTTGGCCGGGACTGTCCCGTTTTCAAGCTCCGTGTCCCGGTGTCCTGACAAATATCTCTAAAACACTAATATGTCCCGGTTTTCAACATTCACTACAACATTCTCCCGGTTTTCGGCAGAATTAAAATAATAGTAGCTGTTTTCAGTGGTTGCATAGACATGTATCATGTTCTTTTAATGTAAACATGCTCACCTCATCAGAAAACATGAACAAATACATAGTACAGAGTTAAACGCTGAGGCTGCTTTGTTTGTCAACCAGAGCTGCCAACCCTCACGCAATGAGCGTGAGACTCACGCAAATGACCCTCTTCTCACGCTCTCACGCCACACATCGTATTTCTCACGCCGTCATATCACCAGCCGTCACAAAGTGGAAAACTGCGTCAACTCAAGTGTCACTGAGACATCCACTTCGGCCGCGATTTGAGCAATTAAAGGGCTTAAAATACTGTATATCTGATTCTGAAGTAGCTTAATGATTAGATGCGTCGCTGTGTGTGCGTGAGCGTCTGGTGTGAGGAACGCTGCGTGCACGTTCCTGCGCACATCATTCTCTACAGTAAGATCGACAGGAGGATCTACAACATTAATTCAACTCGTCCAAAATGAGCAGGCAGTTTAAATGAGGAGGGACTTTTGGATGGATGTGTGTGCAAAAATAACAGATCTTCAAGCAAAAGACGTGTTACTTGCAGCTTAATGTAATATTTTTCTCATCCTAGTAAAGCCAGATTAAAGTATAAAACTCCCTGTAAAATGCAACAGAATACAGGAAATAACATCTACTCTTTTATTTTTTTTCTGGGGGAGGACCCCCAGACCCCCCAACAAAATGATCCACAGTATAGGCTATTAAAGCTATACTGTGTAAGTTGCTCAACTAGTGGTCAGTAGCGTCCGCGTCTTTCGGCCGTTTTTCGCCGCGTACCAGGCCTCACCGGGCCTCACACGTCATCATACAGTGTATGATGACGTAATTTTTGCGCGAAAACCGGACCCCGGTCAGGATCATAGAAAACATATAAAGAGAAGGCTTCAGAAGCTGAAAATAACTTTAGCGATTTAAGAGTTAGGACAATTTTAAGATTTGTTTTATAAAAAAAGTTACATGGTATAACTTTAACTACATTTCTGCCTCAAAATTACATATTCATTATTGAGGGTTAGATTTGGATAATTAAATAACACCCACCTAGAGCAACATACTGTACCTGGTTGGTGTAATAGTGACTCCAAGGGTCGATAGAATTATAATGACCAAAATTATTGTAATATTTGTTAAACATATAGGCCTATATATATTTTTTTATATTTATTTTTGCGGCACCAAAGCCCCCCCCCCCCCCCCCCCCCCCCCCACTCCTAGGTTTTCCTGAAAGTTGGCAGCCCTGTTGTCAACCACTCACTGCCTGTATGCAACCCTGCGGTGTATGTTGCGGTGTATGTGCGCGTGCACGAACGCTAGAGAATGCGCACACGAGTGCACGGTAAAGTGCGCATTGCTTTGAGATTGTCCCGGTTTTATTCAACACAACCAGAGCTGCCAACCCTCACGCAATGAGCGTGAGACTCACGCAAATGACCCTCTTCTCACGCTCTCACGCCACACATCGTATTTCTCACGCCGTCATATCACCAGCCGTCACAAAGTGGAAAACTGCGTCAACTCAAGTGTCACTGAGACTTCCACTTCGGCCGCGATTTGAGCAAAAAAAAAGGCTTAAAATACTGTATCTGATCCTGAAGTAATGATTAGATGCGTCGCTGTGTGTGCGTGAGCGTCTGGTGTGAGGTACGCTGCGTGCACGTTCCCTGCGCACGTCATTCTCTACAGTAAGATCGACAGGCGACAGGAGGATCTAGGCTACAACATTAATGGGCACGTACCTTTTTGGCGAAGCCCGAACTGGCGAACAGGGGAAATGTCCCCTACCGTAGCGATCTGGCGAAAGAAAAAGGGGAAAAAAAAACTTCTGCATATTTTTCGTCTTTTTCGTTTAATCCTTCTGGACAGGGCGTTTATCGTGCGCGGTGCACCTGCCCAGGCCTTACGGCCTGGGCATAAATATAACGATTGCATTCACCACGGCTTCGAGTGGCCGCGGCGCTCGGGGGCGAAGAGCAGGACCAAGGTCCGCTGGCCTTCGCGCCGCTTGCAGTGTCGTGGACAATCGAGCGGCTCCGCCTGGAGCTGCGGCGTCATTTACAATAACGCCACGGGCAACAGGCGAGACCAATGCGCAAGCACTCAATAACTACGAAAAATGCCTTAAAACAGAGCCATGTTTAAGACAATAAAACGATTCGCCAGATCGCTACGGTAGGGGACATTTCCCCTGTTCGCCAGTTCGGGCTTCGCCAGATCAGGACTTTCCCACATTAATTCAACACGTCCAAAATGCCCATTGCTTACTAGCAGGTAGTTTAAATGAGGAGGGACTTTTGGATGGATGCGTGTGCAAAAAGAACAGATCTTCAAGCAAAAGACGTGTTACTTGCAGCTTAATGTAAACATTTATCCATAATTTTCTCATCCTAGTAAAGCCAGATAAAAAGTATCAAACTCCCTGTAAAATGCAACAGAATACAGGAAATAACATCTACTCTTTTAATTTTTTTCTGGGGGAGGACCCCCAGACCCCCCACCAAAATGATCCACAGTATAGGCTATTCTACGTTTCTGCCTCAAAATTACATATTCATTATTGAGGGTTAGATTTGGAGAATTAAATAACACCCACCCAGTGCAAAATACTGTAACTGGTTGGTGTAATAGTGACTCCAAGGGTCGATAAAATTATAATAATAACCTAAATTATTGTAATATTTGTTGAACATATAGGCCTATATATCATTTTTTTATATTTCTTTTGAGAAAGCCCCCCTCTCCCCCTCGCAAAAAAAGAAAAATCTCACTCTTAGGTTTTCCTGAAAGTTGGCAGCCCTGAACACAACATTGAATAGCAGATGAATAAAACACAGTACTATGCTAAAGAATAGGGAAAAGAAGACGGGAGAAGGAAAACATACCTTACCCAAGAATGTATCCTGGTAGAAAACACACTTTAACGCCTCTAAAGTGGATCAGAATTCTAGTCTCCACTGCTTAGCTTAGCATTAGCATCCCTCACAATAAATAAACAAATAAATTCCTCCTGTTTTCACAAGGAGCCAGCAGCCTGTCACTCTTTACACAGACTGCTGTGCAACGACACTCTCCAACACAAAAGTTGCACAAAGGTGTGTGCACTGAAAACTGATATTATTTATAACACAGACTCTGCTCTGTTGTTTAACGGTGTGTTTGGTTTCAACCCGGACGAGAGAGTGACAGGAAACGGTCCCGGTCCTTCCCTCTATCTTGTCCGGGTTGAAACACAGTACACGACTCCAGAGTTTGATTGATTGATTGATTGATTGAAGACTTTATTAGAAGTTTGCATAGGAAAAGGTACAGTTTCATGACGGTACAGTTCACTGGTACAAGGTCTACTAAAAGGAGATCCATGAAAAGACTAAGCTTATTTCCACTGGAAACCATTTGAAGTATCTCATAACATTGAATGATAGAAAAATAGAACACAGTACTATGCAGTAGATATGTAAAGAAAAACAAAAAAGAAAACAGTAAGTATAAACAAACAGTATATACAAAGCAGGGGAGGGTAGGGTTGGGCTAGGTTCGTTTTTTTTTACCAGTTGCGAACGGCTGCTGCCTGTAAGTGGTTTTTCAGGGCAATTTTAAAGGATGCTAGTGATCCACACTCCTTTATGACCTTCGGTAAGGCTTTCCACATTTTGGTGGTATAGCAGAAAAAAGAGTTTGACTGACCCTTTGTTGGTTTTGACTCTGGGTTGAAAGTGATCTGTGGCGCTGCCTCTGGTGTTGTAATTATGGACATCCTTAATGTTTATAAAGTATTTTGACAGGTACTTGGGTATCATAGTGGTGTAGTGTATCTTGTACACCAGGCCCATTGCAAGTTGCTGTACTCTGTCATCTACTCTGAGCCACCCCACTCTTAACTGGTGAGTAGCGGTGAGGTGAGTCTGATAGGGAAGGTTAAGCAGGACCCTAATTAGTTTATTTTGGGCTGTTTGAAGTTTAGTTTTAAGGGCTTGTGGGGCGCCACGATACCATACGTGAACTCCGTAGTCAAAGAGGGGCTGGATTATTGCACCAGCTATGGTCCTCAGTGTGTCGAAATTGACCATCGGGGCGATCCTCTGTAGGAAACGAGTTTGTTGGTTGATTTTATTTATTACTTTAGAAGTCATCTTTTCGCTGGAAAGATTAGTAAGAGATTTTGTTTTTTTCGTGTTATGACCTTGTCACCCACTTTGATTGTGAAGTTATCGACTTTTTTGAGGTTATGATTTGATCCAAAGAGGATGGACTCAGTTTTTCCCTAGTGAATTGATAATTTGTTGTCGTTAAGCCATGTGCAGAGTTAAGTGTCTTTTCAACCTGCAAGTGGTCCTTGCCCGAGACTAGGAGAGCCGAGTCATCCGCGAACAGGAACAGGTTGCAGTCGCAAGCAGATGCCATGTCGTTCACGTATATTAGGAACAACAGAGGCCCCAGTATGCTACCTTGAGGAACACCACAGCTTACTGGGAGGGGGGGGGGGGACAGGGTACCGTTAATCTCCACCACCTGTTCCCTCCCCACCAGGTAAGATTGCATCCAACTCACTGCTGCGCTGTCAAGACCGATGGCTTTTAATTTCTCAATCAGAATAGAATGATTTATGGTGTCAAATGCCTTCTGGAGGTCCATCATGACCATGCCGCTATATTTGCCATCATCCGCTTCGCGTTTGATTTGGTCAGTCAAATAGAGAAGGCATGTGTCAGTGGAATGAGATTTTCTGAATCCAGATTGGAACTCGTAAATCAGATTATTCTCATCGAGATATTTTGCAATCTGTTCGTAGACTATTTTCTCCATGACTTTGGATATGGAGCTAAGAATGGAAACGGGGCGGTAGTTTCCAGGGTCTAGTTTGCTACCTTTTTTATGCAGGGGGGTTACTTTTGCTAGTTTGAAGTCCTGGGGGACATGACCCTGTTCGATGGAAAGGTTAATTATGTGGGTAATGATTGGAGCAATGGTGGTGGCTGAATCTCTGAGAAATCTAGCCTTGTGTTGAGGTAGGGCGCTCAGTTTTTTAAACACTTCATCAGTTGTCACTGTGGCAAGTTTAAAACTGTCTTTTCTGACGCCCAGTTTTTTGTAGAATTTTTTAACTAATTTTACACCATAACGCCCAGATGGGGCAACCAGTCTTTCGACCAGTGAACGGGCTATGGTGGTAAAGGTTTTGTTAAAATGGGTATCCACTTCACATTTGTCAGAAATGAGAGCGGCGTCCGTTTTGATGTTTATGTTGTGGCATATGGTTTTAGGTTTTAAGCCTAAAACCTTTTAAGCCTAACTTTAAGCCTAACTTTGTCAATGAACAAAGTTCATCCAGATGCCGGGGATCCCCATAAAGGCTAGGAGTATAAGGGGGTACCCTAACAGGGCATCTATAAACCCAATGGGGCCTATAACAGGACATCATCTGGTAATGCCCACACTGTAGGCTATATGGACATTTTATTTATTTTATCCGTTAATATATATCCATATACATAGGCTATATGGACTTAAGGGATATTTCACTTTCAAAAATACTTTTGGTAATTTTATCATATAATCAGGCTTTTATGAACACCCTGAACAGTTTTTAATTTGCTTGATTGAATATTTAAATATTTGATGTAAATGTTACCAGGCCCTCCAGGCCCAGGGCCTCTCCCCACACACACCCATTGTAACTTCAAATTTCATTTTATCCATGATAGATTCATTAAAAACACCCATTATTTTTTTCTGGTGACTCATACTACCCTCCTAATAAGTGAGCAGGCTGTGTTTTTTCAATAACTTTTTTTCATTTATTTTTAATAATTATTTTTGTATTTCATTTTTTCAATTTTCCCAAATAATTATTAAAAGTAAATGAAAAAAGTTATCGAAAAAACATGGCCTGCTCACGTATTAAGAGGGTAGTATGAGTCACCAGAAAAATAATAATGGGTGTTTTTAATGAATCTATCATTTGAAGTTACAATGGGTGTGTATGTGGAGAGAAGCCCTTCCACTGCTCCCTGTTGAAAGTGGAATATCCCTTTAATATTAACGTTTTCATTCACTCATGTAGTCTATGATGTCAGTCATCTCCAGATTTGGGAAAAGTTGAATTTTTAATTTAAGTCAGTGGGGAAAAATAATTCACTAAAAAAATAACATCAATTAACTCAGTCGGTGCCATATTTAAAGTGGGATGACCTCTTATATTGCCGGTTCGCCAACAAAGGGTTAAAAAAATAGTGTGCACGCTGGTGCACACATTCATGCACAGATCATGCACTATGCATGTGCATGCTTTTCACAGCTTTCAAACAAAAAAATCCGCTTGGAAATCCGTTCAGGCATTCAGGAGAAAGGAGCCCTTATGTTTTCTTCAAATGTAAACAAACATGGCTGCCATGTTTGAAAGATGGGGTTGGTATGGGGGTTAAACATGCAATTTCGCGATCGCGATCATGCCTAGTACACTGTTGGAGGTCCAAAAAATGTTTTTTCAAAAAAAAAAATGTTTTTTTTTTTATTATTTAAAAAAAAAAGACGTTCAGAAGACGTCTGGCAGGGAGGTCCATAGTGAAAAAGACGTTTTAAAGACGTTTTTATCATAGAAACTTCTTTTTTGGCAGGGTATGAGTTAAAACTCATTCCCTGCCAGGCCCGATAGTCCCGAGATTATTCCAATGTCTTTCCCCGCCAGGCCCGATAGTCCCGAGAATTTAAAAAAAAAAAAAAAAAAGAAAAAAAAAATTTTTCAAAAATTTTTTTTTTCAATTTTTTTTTTGGACCCCCAAAAATGGAGTAGGCATGATAGCAATCGCGAAATTGCATGTTTAACCCCCATAGCAACCCCATCTTTCAAGCATGGCAGCCATTTTGGCAGCCATCTTTGTTAAACATAGTGGCTGTTATCTCATGAATGCCTGAACGGATTTCCATTCGGATTTTTTTGTTTGAAAGCTGTGAGCAATGTGAACACACGTGGTGCATTATCTAGGCATGGGTGTGCATGATCCGTGCACACCCAATTACATGGAAGTCTATGGAGACGAATGGCAGGTGGGAGTACGGAGGTATGTTAAAATGGCGGTCAATGTGTTAAGGCCCCACACTATATGTCAAATCGACCGGCTTCATCGGGAATTTTCAATTTGCATTTTGCTAAGAGAAAAGCTGTATTGTTTAAGGGGAGCAAATGCTAATTTCGTGCAATTTTGTCTTAAAGCGCCAAATTTTGCACAGATGTAGCCCAGGGCTTGCTCTAATGATTTAGCTAGGGCGCCAGAGTCTGCGACCTTCGGGGTCGCCACAGCGGCCAAATCAAGTTGGGCTCCCATTGACTTTCTATACAGGAGGAAAATACCCAGAAAAAGATTTTTTTTCTGGGTATTTAAGGAGGATCTGAGGGTTCTAACTAGGGGTTTGTCATGATGCTGAATCCATTGCAGGCATTTGTTTTGCACAAAAAACATTCCGTGGGCTAGAAATGGCCTCAGAAAACAATACACGTATGGGTGAGTATTCATGTTAGTCGGAGGCCTTAGGGTTTTTTTTCCCGAGTCTGCGACATTCGGGGTCGCCACAGCGGCCAAATCAAGTTGGGCTCCCATCGACTTTAGTGATGAAAAGTGATGAGTCATCACTTTTCAGAGTTTTGTGGGTGCTGTGGTGACCCCGAAGGTCGCCGACTCGGGCGCACCATAAGCTCACTAAACTAATGCTGTGAGGTGGGGAACATAGAACCTGGGGAACATAGGTTGGACCCCAATGGATTCAGCATCATGACAAACCCCTAGTTAGACCCCTCAGATGCTCCTTAAATACCCAGAAAAAATATATTTTTCTGAGTATTTTCCTCCTGTATAGAAAGTCAATGGGAGCCCAACTTGATTTGGCCGCTGGCGGGCGCCCTAGCTAAATCATTAGAGCAAGCCCTGGGCTACATCTGTGCAAAATGTGGCGCTTTAAGACAAAATTGCACGAAATTAGCATTTGCTCCCCTTAAGGCCCCACACTAATATGCCTCGAGTGTGTGACGCGAAAACTGTGGGAGGAGTAGGCGTCAAACATTTAGTTACTCTAGAAACAGAGAATAAAGTTTCCCCAAGCCAATAGTGTGGTTGCCCTGCTGGGCAACCACACTAATAATAAACAGGGGACATTTAAAAAAAAAAAAAAAAAACCCTGACCCTTCTATTGTAAATATTATTATTATTATAATGTTTTTACTATCTACTGCATAGTACTGTGTTCTATCCTGCCATTCAATGTTATATGAGATGCTTAAAGGGTCACTCCACCACTTATCAACCTATGTTCATATAATTGGTCCTCACTCAAAAATAGCTTTTCTTTTTTTTTTCTTCAGAGGAGGGCTGTGGGCAGGTCAGAAACCCATCGTCTTGTGACATCATCGATTGCCAATCCAGCTTATAGAAACTGCAGGCTTTCTATTCCTGAAAAATTACAATTTTAAAGTGGAAGCCATTGTTCTCGCGATAATAAAAATCTAAATATTCTTTTCAAAAATATTGTTTTTTTTTTTTGTGGAAAATGATGATGTCATAAGACGATGGATTCTGAACTTCCCACAGCTCTCCTAGGAGACTTGGACTGAGTAGAAAAAAATTGTGCTATTTTATCATGAACATTAGTGAGGACCTATTATATGAAGACAGGTTGAAAAGTGGTGAACTACTCCTTTAAGTGGTTTCCTGTGTAAATAATCCAAGTGCTTTTTAGGATCTCCTTTTGGTTGACCTTGTACCAGTGAACTGTATGTCTATGCAAACTTCTAATAGTCTTCAATCAATCAATCAATCAATCAATCAAACTCCCAATGAATTTTAATGTAATAGCAGATCTACAAGCTCACAATGCATTGTGATGTGACACATTGTGAGCTTGTAGATCCACTCTTTTCAAAAGATTTGTATATGCCTACATTTAAAACCTTGAAATGGGACATTCTGCACAATTAGTATTCTACTTTTATACTTTTGTATAGTACATTTTAAATTCAGGACTTTTACTTGTTACAGAGTATTTCTACATTGCAATATTTGTACTTAATTAATGCATGCGAGTATAGTCTTCCCACCACTGTGTCTGTGTGTGTGTGTGTGTGTGTGTGTGTGTGTGTGTGTGTGTGTGTGTGTGTGTGTGTGTGTGTGCGTGCGTGCGTGCGTGCGTGCGTGCGTGCGTGCGTGCGCACATATAATCATAATATGGAGATTTAGTTGTCCAGAACTGGCGATCCGACCTGCTTAATTGTGGTAATGACCTCAACGATGACCGCACAATTGGGCATAAAACGGACACAGGCAGACATACCGATATCCATATACAGTATGGTCATAAAACGTGTTCCCGACTTGCATTGCCTGTCCATTATCATTAAGTATATTTAAAGTATCTTAATTAACACATTATGCATTTTGTTTTGCTGTATAGCCTAGTATTCAGCGAAGTTACTAGCCTGGCATACAGGCTAAACCCTCCTGGCCGTGGAGTTCAATTTTGAAATCAGAGGCGTAATTTCACAAAGAAAAAAAATGAAGAAACAGGGGGTTAGTTACCACAGTACCATTTTTAAAGCGGCAAAATCAAGTAGATCAACTAATAGTTTATCTACTTGATCATTTTCCCTATTTATTTGGGGACAAAAAGAGACAATATTTGAAAACGTTTGAAAACCTATGATGATCTTCCCAAATTAGGGACGTGGCGACGCCACATTGAAAGTGGTCAATAAAGGGTTGCATACAGTAAAAGACTTGTCTAGATCATAACACGTGACACATTTTAGATGGACACGGGCATTGCTTGCGATGAAATGATTCATCTGCTAAAACAAATTATGCATGAAACAACTGGATTTGAACACAATTAGGGCTGTCACGATATGACATTTTACATGACGATTAATTGTCACTCAAATAATTGGCGATTAACAATTTAATTGTGTTTTTGTCGTTGATAATTACATCTCTGTTTGGCTTTTAGGCTTTGAAGTTGTACATGGTAGATATGACACATAACCTAAATATACAAAGAAATTACTGACATATTTGACAACTTACTACTTAAAAAATAACTTTGATAGTGGAAATAGCCGATCTACAAGCTCACAACGCGTCGCATCGTGAGCTTGTAGATCTGCTATTTCCACTATTTCGGAAATTTTTCAACATTCACGATTATGACGATTATGACAAAATAATTGCGATGATGTCAAATAATCACGATTAGACGATTATGTAATAATTGTGACAGCCCTAAACACAATCCTCAACCCAAATGACGCCTCTGAACAAAATGTGATTTCCGCAACTGGTGTGGTTTACCAGCAGGTGACCAAGTTACATAAACAAAGTATATACTCCATTTTCAAATGACAACCCACTCAGTCTCTGATGATGTTTCATGCGTTTCCTCCAGGTGGCGCTGGACGTGGCCCTCAGTAAGAACCCGCTGGTCAAGATGCTCATCGTTGTTCTGGACAGCGATGCACCCACATGGAGATCCTTGACCGATACGGACAACGATGTTTAAAATAACAATTCAGCCAATAACCAAAACACTGATACCAATATTTGTTCATAGCCTATATTTGTGCCAGGGAGACAAATACATCTTCACTATAAGAAATAACTTAAGAAATGTTCCGAAACTACAGCTTGGTAGGCTGCAGATAACCATAAGGTGCTCAGTATCAATACAAATTAACGAGCTCCATCCATACTTAATATACAGTATATAGCCCGTTTATATGTATCTCCATTTAGGGAGAACATCTTGGTGTAGAGGTGTCCCATATGACACTTGGGGTGACTTCAACATCGTCATCATAACCTTCATTTAAACTCAAGAGTACAGTTGAGGGCAGGCCTTCATATACAAAGCAGTCGACATACAACAATAATCAACAAAAATATGTACTTTTACATACAGCAATATTAAAATATAACCAGGATACAGAATACTTAGAAAACTAAAGAATGTTCAAGGAGCTAAAATCAGTTAAAGGGGGCGTGACACGGCCAAAACAGCTAATTATGGCTATCAAATTAGCCAATTTTTTTAATGATGTCATGTACCCCCATGTTAAATGACCCAATCAAATACATTTATTGTAGTTACTGTACTGAAAGTAGTACTTCCTGTACAGTAACTGAAACAAATTAATTTGATTGGGCTAAAATGGGGGGAGGGGCGGAGTCGATTATCCATATCATTATCTTTTGAAACTGCCCCAAAAGAAGCTGTCCGAGGTGTGTTTCCGACTTTCTAAACCAACTTTAAAACTATCAGTTCTAGGGGTAAAAATTATATAGCATTCGCTATAAAATCAATGGTTAGACTGATAAAAAAAGTACATGTCTTCTTCAAAAAAGGTGTCAAAAAAGGTGTACGAGGGTCAACACGCTTCTCCACGTCTATGAGACGGTTTTGTCGTATACCCATACCCTGCTGTCTCTTCCCCTAACCTGACTGGAGCACCCGGGACACCGGAGCAAGCGTAGAACGAGGGTCCAGCGATCTCCTCCTCCGACCTCCGCAGAGGAGTTCCATGGCTCATACACTCTGTGTGTGTGTAGCCTGTGTGTGTGTGTGCTTTCGCGCGCGTGTGTGTGTGTCTACACACACAATAGCTCTCGCAAATAGCCGTGCGGTGCAGCGCAAGCCGGGCTACACGCTACGTGATGTTGTGCGCGGCACCGCACGACGGACGAAGTATACATTGCGCGGCACCGCACGACGGACGAAGTATACATTCACTGCTAACTGATACGGCCCGCCTCCTTTTCAGACTGTTTGAAGAAACACGTGACCTACTGTATCATAATGTTAAATTTCGGCCGGTGTCGCCACTCCTTTAACTAAATGAACTAAAGCAGTTTCAGTCTAGAACAAGAATGTGGGACTGTTGGCCAGGCCATGGAGACATGGCTATGCTGATCTGTGCAGGGCAGGATTAACCCTTCAAGGTGGCCTGTGCTTGGACCTAGAATCAGCGATAAAGCCATTTTATGCAGAGCAATGTATTATGATGATGTCATCACCCAAAGGATCACGGGAGATTGAGTTGTATTTCAGCCGCGGGCCCCAATGATGCAACGCTAGTGTTATTTAATATAAAACAATATCACGACTTTTATCGGGGAAAATAACAACACAGCTTTCTGGAATGGCAGAAAAGGTGTTTAAGGGGAGATATAATGGACCAACTCCACGGCCAACCGTGCACATCTTTTGAGTACTTCCACGAGCATATCGGAACAACGTGGAATATGTTTTTCAAAAGTTCGTGAAAATCTCGATAGCGTGATGAGTTAAATTATAACAACTGAAACTATTGTCACAATGTGAACATTGGAAAGGTGCCTTCAGACTACTTGACACACTGAAACACTTGTTACACTGCTGACGTTAATCAAGTTTTTCTCCAGTGTGGACACGCTGGTGGTACCTCAGGCTAGATGAATCACTGAAACTCTTGTCACAATGTTTACAGAGAAAAGGTTTTTCTCCAGTGTGGATACGCTGGTGTGTCTTCAGTGAACTTGACTGACTGAAACTCTTGTCACAATGTTTACAGTGAAAAGGTTTTTCTCCAGTGTGGACACGCTGGTGTCTCCTCAGGGGAGATGACTCACTGAAACTCTTGTCACAATGTTTACAGTGAAAAGGTTTTTCTCCAGTGTGGCTACGCTGGTGTGACTTCAGGCTAGATGACACACTGAAACTCTTGTCACAATGTTTACAGTGAAAAGGTTTTTCTCCAGTGTGGGTACGCTGGTGTTGGTTCAAATGAGATGACAAACTGAAACTCTTGTCACAATGTTCACAGTGAAAAGGTTTTTCTCGAGTGTGGGTACGTTGGTGTGTCTTCAGGTTAGAAGACTGACTGAAACTCTTGTCACAATGTTCACAGTTTCTCCACTGTGGGTACGTTGGTGTCTCTTCAGATGAGATGACTGATAGAAACTCTTGTCACAATGTTTACAGTGAAAAGGTTTTTCTCCAGTGTGGGTACGCTGGTGTTGGTTCAAATTAGATGACACATGGAAACTCATGTCACAATGTTCACAGTGAAAAGGTTTTTCTCCAGTGTGGGTACGCTGGTGTTGGTTCAGATGAGATGACAAACGGAAACTCTTGTCACAATGTTCACAGTGAAAAGTTTTTTTTCCATTGTGGGTACGTTGGTGTCTCTTCAGATGAGATGACTGATTGAAACTCTTGTCACAATGTTTACAGTGAAAAGGTTTTTCTCCAGTGTGGGTACGCTGGTGTTGGTTCAAATTAGATGACAAATGGAAACTCTTGTCACAATGTTCACAGTGAAAAGGTTTTTCTCCAGTGTGGGTACGCTGGTGTTGGTTCAGATGAGATGACAAACGGAAACTCTTGTCACAATGTTCACAGTGAAAAGTTTTTTTTCCACTGTGGGTACGTTGGTGTCTCTTCAGATGAGATGACTGATAGAATCTCTTGTCACAATGTTCACAGTGAAAAGGTTTTTCTCCAGTGTCTCCTGAGCGAGAGAGAGAGAAAGGGGGGGGGGGGGGGGGGGGGGTGTAGGGACAGAGAGGGGAGAGGGAGGAGGAGTGAATGGGAGAGGCATAAAATGAGGAGCAATTATGGCTTCCCTGTTAATATTTCTGATTTAATTGTATTTTTCATCATTTAAATCCCTTTTATTCCAACTCCCAGTTTCCTAACCCCAGGGCTCCACCAAAAAGACGGCGTCGACATCCGACTGACTCCACTGAACATAATTTGTTGATATTTCAATCAAAGATCAGATGAGGATATGAGCATTATCAACTGTAGTGTTATGCCTAAAAAGTTATAATGTATGCTGTGTTTAAAGGGGAGATCCAGACCAAAATAGGACCCCCCCTGAATTAGAATCTTTCCATAGACCTTCTTACCTGGTGAGGTTGATTTGCTTCATTTCTGCCCCTGTTCTGAGATTTTGTAGATCAGCCCCTACAGCTACAATGGGCTCCATTGTCCTCAGACAAAAGCGGCAATTTCGCCCGCTTCCAAAAACATTTTTTTTTTATGAATCGTCCAGACATGCTTCCTAGAGTCACCACACACGGTGTTGTAGTGTGTGAAGGGTTAATAGCTTGTTTACAGCCTGAGGAAACCGGAGGTGAATGCTGCCTAGAGCCCTCGCGAGATTCTCGCGATACTTCCGCTCCAGCTTGGATCCGAGCGGAGCCAGGAAGTGCCTTGGACTGTCCTCACTGTTTTGTTTACATTGGATACAGAGAGTTGCGTTCTCATTCACTCTACTGGATTCTAGCGAACAACAAACAGACTTGATTACATTCTATTGCTGCTTGTTTTATCTTCTTATTTATACCACGATGCGTTGTGTGTATCCTGGCTGTAATGTTTCAAAGACAAAGGCTACTCTTCGCTTCAAAAGTTTTCATAGATTACCTATTCAGGACAAGGACTTGAGAAAACTTTGGCTCGTAGCAATGCGAATGGATTTGAGTCTTGCTCCCGAACAGACAAAGGAATGGTTAGTCTGCAGCGATCATTTTGATCAAGAAGATTATCACGCCAAAAAACAAGCAGCAACTACCACCTCTCCAAAGAAACGAACTGGTCTGAGACAAACAATAAAAAGAGGTCCAAAAGAACTCCCAAAGATCGTAATCGAACGGAAGTTTTTTTTTACGATGTTTGTCAGTAATCTTCTTTTTCATCTTCTCTGAAAGTTACCAAATCCCTATAATTCATAGGCTCTATTCTTTTAAACTGTGATGTCGCCCATTCAATCTCGTTCAATTTTTATTATGTTTACTGCTGCATATACTGCTGAAACATTTTTTCTTAAAATTTCGAATTACTGTATTACTGCCAGTACTGTATTGTAATCACACCATCTCACAACAAAGCAAGTTTTTACTGCCACGGGCTGTCCACATACTGTCAATTACTACTAAGAAAATCCAAAGATATTTGTTTGTTATACATCATTCGATTCCCATAATAACAACATTCAAGAGATCAATACTTTTGTTATTTGTAATTATAATGTCAGTATTTCCTTCTCTTGTTTTATTTGATAACCATCCAAAGTTTGTATTATATACAAGCTATTTTTAAACCCCAAATCAGTTACTACGAGCCTTTGTCTTTTGGCCAACGAGGCATGCTGTGTACTCCCCTCCCCCAGTAATATACAGTATGTGTAGCAAGAATGTTGCGTATACAGTATTTTCACCTCCCCAATCTGCAACCTTTTTTCTGGACACATCTTTATGTTATAACGGTATAAATAAGAAAATGCTATTTGATGGCAGAAATGCTGTAAATATTTTTTATAAAAGCCCTCATTAAAAAAAAACCCAATATGCCTTACACTCTGTTTAAAAATCAGATACTCATCAGAACACATTGTCTACACTCAAAGGGAGCGATGTGTGGATTACCGATATTCCTAAAAGGCATTTTTTTTTTAGGAATGTAATGTTGATCCAATATATGTTTTGTGTCCTCGATAGGATTTTACTGCCACCCAAACTTTACCATCAAGCATGCTGCCCAAGGAAGTTGTAGAAGAAATCTCCCAGGTCAGTGTACATCATTGCTTTGTCTATCAGTCACAGACCAATAAATGCTTATTTGTGAATGGAAAATTAGAAATGTAATGGATAGTTATGAGAATACATTAGCTAAATTCTTACTAAAATAATAATTTGAGTTTGTCTTTTAATATATTGTGTTTTACGATGGTAGGGAGCAGAAGCGGATGAATTTTCAGACCTTGGTGGGTCGAAAATCTCCACTCCCAAAAAGCCTATAAGATCACATCCTGCTCTTCCCTTCTTATCTTTGGAAGAGATGACTGAATCTGATGTAGGATACACAGCTGAGGTGAGAACGTTTTTTTAAGTAAAGATAGAAAAAATTATACTATGAGAATTAGTTTTTGGTCATTGTTCAGTAAGCTAATATATTTGTTATATTTGACTTTAGGAAGCCAAAGGAGAATCCGGGGAAGTAGCTGGGACATCAAATTCCAGTCCAATGCAGGGTCAACCAGGAGAATCGAGGGATTCCTCACTGTCTTGTCGTCAGAGAAAGCTTCCAACTTTCTATCTCACTAGTCCACTGATTCAAAAAACCAGCTCCAGGCCATCGCTGTCCGGGACTTACACAGCGAGGCCTCCCACCTTTTCACAAACGGTACATTCTAAATTGAAAGCATGTGATTTATATACACAGACTTTATATTGTGTGTGTTTGTGTGTGTGTGTGTGTGTGTGTGTGTGTGTGTGTGTGTGTGTGTGTGTGTGTGCGCGCACATCGACCATTGAAAGATAATATAAAGAATATACGTTCACTTTATTCATGCATGGCCAGCTTCAGTCAAATTCACATGTAAATGAATGCCCATAACATTAGCATAGCATAGCAACATAGCATTGCAACATCAGCCATGAAAGCACAGGAGGCACCACTAGATGCTGCCCCTGGCACTCCTCAGCACCAAGATGCCAGCTGATCAGCAGCATGCACTTGCGGATGCCATCTTGGAGCACAAACCAGATAACCTCCCAATGTGAGCCCCACAGTAGCACTTTGGCACTGGTTTCGGTAAGCCAAAGTTTCCAGTCCTCTCACCGGCCACCAGGTTAGCCGACCTTGCCAACCCAGACTGCTGGTTTGGTATGCACCAGTTGAAAATCGATACAGCATTTCTTCCACTCAATGTAGAGGATTGGGGTACCAGTGCATCATTCCAGGCAGGTGTGGTGAATGTGCGTGCCATCAATGTTGTGAATGACTGTGCCAAGTGAGGGGTCAAACTCACATCATCTGTGGCAGCAGCCAAGTGAGCAACACCTTCAGAATGTTGAGCATGACCGCCGTGAACATCCCAATCTTCACTCCTATAGACAACATGCCTGGCCACGCCCCCTACTTCCGACCGGAAGCCCTTTTTTGGGCTTGATCGTAGCGCGATTTCCTGTTTACGTTCATCTGATCTGATTCTCCTCTTAACTAATGAGACGGGATTGTTTTACTTTGTAATTTTACTTTGTAACTTATGTTAACAATGTCACTTAATGGCAACACTCATCCACTCTGCTGATAAATAAATGAGTTGTGACGATACACACCCGTTCTGCCGTCATTCAATGTTATGAGTTGGAGGAAAAAAAAAGAGATCTCAATTGAAACAATGCCATAGGCTTTCTTGGGCGTATGCTTTTAGTTGACCTTGTACTAGTGTACTGTCATGAAACTACCTTTTTTCATATGCAAACTTCTTAAAAAATAACGCTATTTAAATTGTTTCAAAAGCTTTATACCCTGTATATATATATAAAATGTCACAATGCGACATAGCTTTTTACACAATGCTGTACTCCCTCCAACTGCATGTCATATTATATGTTCGCCATTTTAAACTGTTTTTATTTTATTTGACACTTGCTTTGGCAATATAAACATGTCTTCTCATGCCAATATAAAGCTCCTTTGAATTGAATTGATATAGGCCTACAAATAAACAGATTTGTGTATTTGAAAGCAAGCATTGAACCTAATCAGTATTTCATGGAAGCGAATGTTGTATGATTCTAGCTAGCAAACCTTTTCCCTTCAGAACGCTGGTTGATCATGTCAAACGTCATCTTCTCCATTCTCCACTCTTCTGGGATGTCACCATGAAGTCACAGTTGGCTTGTGTTGTGTGATATGCATTAATGTTTTTACAAATAGGCCTGTCAACAACTCAACCCACTCCAGAATAGACATAATACACATTAGCCCACCTATTATGTGCATCCTATGCTGTTCATTTCACTATATCACTGTAAATCATCGATTTAATCCTAATCAAGGCAATATAAATATCCATTCATATTTAATGCTCATTTAATCATTAAATCCTAAACTGTCACGTCAAAACAATGAATACATTTGGCTTTAATAGATACAAAAACAAACTGGATTAATTGAAAATGACAAGTGTTTAAAAGCATTCCTTCAAAGCATCATTGGGAACATTCCTTATCTCAATAACACAATATACAGTACAACATTTGAAACCCTCAACAGTTAAAAAAAAGGCATGGACAAGTCAAAGAAAAGTGTGTATAAATATTTTATTGCAATAAATATGATGAGGAGATCTCGACCCTCACATCTGGCTTCATTGGTCCTGCATGGACGTACAGTACGGTCTGAAAGACAGAAAACAATTGCATTCACAGATACAACACAACAGCGAAGAGCTTTTATTTCAATTATAATCAATGTTGTGTTGTCACAAGTGAAAATAACTTTTACTTAGTTGTAACAAGAGTAGTAGTCACCATACAGTAAAAGATCGTAGCTAACAATGCTAATTAGCTAGCATGAGAGTTTTACCTTGTTGTTGTTGTTGTTGTTGTTGTGAGTCGTGCTGCTTCTCTGGGGAGTTTGCTGAGTTTAGGATATGTTAAGGATGTCATCAATACTATTAACGGGTGTAGATAGAATAAAAACATCGAAGATAGCGGTGGCTTGCATATCAAGAGACCATGACCGCACCGCACCATCTAGCTGACAGCTGGAAAAAAAAAACTCCGTTGGTTTAACCCTTTCAGTTCATTGTCATAATCTTTTACTGCAGCGCTAGGCAGTGTTGCCAAAATTTGTGAGAGAAATAAGCCAAACAAGCCAACTCTTGCAATATAAATAAGCAAAAAAAACAAGATAGTTTAGGTAAATAAATTGACTTGGCAACACGTTTATATGCATGCCTGACAGAGAGAACCCGGAAGTTCCATTTCGACTTGGGGGCGGGGCGTCCCTCCTGCAATCGGCCAGGAATGTTGTCTATAAGTGCAAGCTGAACACAGTGAATAACTAGGACAATATTTCAATATTTTTCAGTGACTTTGAATGAAAATGTAAATGTTTCTTCTTGATTAAACACCTTTTCCCTTGGCAGAAACACCTCCTCACAAACTATTTGTTGTATTTTTGAGAAATTGCCATGTCATGTTATAAAAAAATAGAGTTCTAAAAGCAGCCGAAATGTCACTTAACTAGGACAATATTTCAATATTTTCAATCATTTTTCAGTGACTATCAATGAAAATGTAAATGTTTCTTCTTGATTAAACATGCTTTCTCTTGTCAAAAACACCTTCTCACAAACTATTTGTTGTATTTTTGAGAAATTGCCATGTCATGTTATCAAGAAATGAAAGCTCTAAAAGCAGCCGAAATGTCACTTTTTCCTAAATTTGACATGCTGCGTTGCACCTCTAACTATGAATGAATTTCCCCCAAACTTTGCTAAAATCATTTGTATAGACAGTGGAACAAAGTTCTAGATAGAGTGAGATGAATTTTATTTGCATTGAAATTTGATGCACCCTAGTCTCCGCGTTGCCTTGGCGGACGAATAGGTACCGGCCCCGGGTCTCCCGGACGCTCCTAGCCCGAGTTACGGCATTTTATGTGCGCTGCAGTGGCAGGGGGTCCTCCACTGGGGGCGCCACCACTTTTGCATCCGTTCTGGAGCACCAGGAGTCGGTGGTCCCCGGGAATTCCCCGTGAGCAGCCCCGTTGGGGTGGTCATTTGGTCATTTTTGCACATTTGGTCATTTTTTACAGCTGGGGGTCCCCCAGGGACCTGGGGGTCCCTGGGGCTCCGGGGGTCCTTGGAGGTTGTAGTTTGGCAGGCAAGGAGTGTGTGTGTAAAATCTGGCATGGATCGGGGCAGCGGTTGTGGAGATATAAGCAGGGAAAAAGTGTGACGTGTGACGTGTGACGGACTCACTCACAGACAGCCGGTGGAGGTTTCTACAGTAAGTAGCTCCCTACGGTCGCAATAATTTGGACTCCAATAATACTAATACTCAATTTCTTTTTAATAATATTTAGCTGTCTTTAGATAAGACTTTGTCAAAAATTCCATGCAGTAATGAAGTGATGATGACAAGAAAATAAAATAACAATTCTTCTACATTATCTATTATTGTGTAGACTTCTTGTAAATTGCAGTAAGTAATGCAGATGGTCTAACTACAGTGGAACAATGGAAGCCTTACGGGTCCATTGGTTATTGGTATTATTATTATTGGTATAATGTTATTATAGTTTACGCTTTCAAGAGTTAATTCAAAAATGTTAAAGATCTAAAGGGTCCATTTTAGAGTTACCAACTCTCCATCATTTAGCTGGGGACCACCTGGAACCCCCTCGAGGACCACTGGTGTTAGTTTGTTTTTGTTTTTTTGTATTGAGTGTTTACAGTAGGCTATATAGAGCATCGCAGCGGAAGTGGATTCCTGGGGTCACTTAATATTCCCCATTCATTTTCGCCATAGACTTTTACAAAAATATTTATAACAATTATGTTAAGCCTCGAACCAAGCCATCCAGGATGGAGGTGAATCATGACCATATAACCTTTTTTTCTATGAAAAGAACATTTTGAAAATCGTTAAACAAAGGGTAGTTATTAAATGTAGTATATCAAATAATGTAATATTAAAATATGTTTTCACATAGGATCAAAGGTTATATGGTCATGATTCACCTCCATCCTGGATGGCTTGGTTCGAGGCTTAACATAATTGTTATAAATACTTTTGTAAAAGTCTATGGCGAAAATGAATGGGGAATATTAAGTGACCCCAGGAATCCACTTCCGCTGCGATGCTCTATTGTACTGCTGTCTTTAGGACCTACCCTGTATACTGTATATAATATAATTGTGGTTGTACTTTATCTACACTGTAGACTCTGAGAGGTTGGGTCCTGGCAGACACGAGCGTCCCTTCTCTTTTCACATACCTGACAGGTGAGCCAGACAGACAGAGATCTTACACTGTAAACTAAGCAGCGGCGGGAAAAGAACTTGAGATACGATGCATCGTGAGCTTGTAGATCGGCTATTTTCAAATGGACATGGATTTTTTTAAATGGATGTATATCGGGCTGAAGTGTTTAATGTATGTTGTGTAATAATAATCTAAATCTACAAAGTAACTAGTAACTAAAGTTTTCTAACAATTGTAGTGGAGGGAAAAGTACATAAAAAAATAAAAAAAAGATTACATTCCAGTAAAGTAAAAGTACCTCAAAATTGTACTTAAGTAAATGTACTTAGTTACTTTACACCTCTGAATATAAGCAAGCCTCGCTAGGACATGTGGTCCATAGGTCAAGAATAATCTCCTGTTTATTGACGTACACTTTACGACCCCTCCTCTCAATCCCAAGGCGGACTGCCCTCTAAGCCCAAGACCACTGAGCTGGTAAAACCCTCAGTGTTAGTTTAACTCTGAGAGTGTGCAAATGTGAACAGCTAGTTTAAGATGATGGATAAAGTGGTTAAAATCTAAAGTGACACAGATGATTGTACAGGTCTAAATGATGAATGGATAAATGAATGTAATTTGGCCGCGGACACTGATCGGCAAATATCGTTATGGCAGATAACCCCATTAACCTATTAAGACCTAGAACCACTTAAACCATTATTGTATACATTAACTATTAAACAAATAGCAGATATACAAGCTCACAGCTTTTAGATCCGCTATCTTTGATAAATCATGAAAATGTGAGCAAATCTTTGAATATATCTTCTTTAAAGGAAACATTTGTAACTCAAATATTTGCTTCTGGGGGGTCCCTGGAACAACAATTTCAATTCAATTTTGAAATGGAGTCCGTGGCCAATTACATAATTTTGGGCGTCCCTGACATGAAAATGTTTGCGAACCACTGATGATAGAAACATGAGTTTTTCAAAAACCTTAGAAAGATTTTGAAGACACTTATACAATCGGGTCAAAAATATTCAAAGAAACGTTTAATTTCTTTTCTCCAAATGATCTATATTTATTATTTATGTTAAGATCTTTTGGTTACATTTAGTCTAGTAACGATTGCATTGTCATCCTGTCCTCTGTCCCTCAGAGACCTGCCAGCGTCCTTCAAGGGAAAGCACGGTAAGATCTACTACTCTCTGAAGGCCAAGGTGACCAGGTCCATGAGGCCCGCCAGCAAGACCAAGACACGCTTCACTGTGGTCTCCAAGGCGGATATGTCCCTCCCTGACCTGATGGTGAGTGACCCTCCTTTCACTGTGGTGTCCAAGACGTTGAAACTGATGTGACCTCACGACACACACATTTCCAACTGTGTGCAGGGAGAGCCCTGTCACTGAACTAACACAGGGTTCCCCAATAGGCGGCCCGCGGGCCATTTACGGCTGTCTGGCCCCCACCAACCCCAGTAATAATGGTGGTATAAGAGCAGCAACAACACTAGTATATCGCCGTTGTCGGCAAGGCCGTCGCACAAAAGTAGTGAAAACAGCAGATCTACAAGCACACATTGTAGATTGGCTGTTTTCACTAGTTTAAACCAACACAAACGGTTTTGGACATACAAGATTTTCACCCAACAACGACGATATCTGAACTGTCGCTGGAGTAGCGGGAACGCCTGCAATGTTGTGGCCCTCGGCTTGGTACCCTAGACATGATTATGCCCTTGGGGAAAACGAATTGGGGAACCCTGCTATAGCAGAAAGCAGAGGGTGTTTTTCAGGTCTTAGCTGAGAGACAGATCACAGATGAAGGGAGGGACCCCCACCAAATATTGTATACATTTATGTTGCAGAGCAGATTACACTTTTACATATATGTCATGATAGTTTCAACTCAAGGACTTACCAGGTCTGCTCCTGTGAGCTTGATATTTTTGTCTGAATTTCTCCTCATTATAGGGATACTATAGGTTCAAGTGGTTGATGTAAAACACATTTTATGCTATCACACAAAGATTAGGCAGCACCCCTGGCCTGTAGTAACTCTGAGGACCCCCTTGGGGTTCCAGTTGAAGAGCCTTGCTCTATAGCAATGATTATTATGACAATGCAGAGCTATTCAACACTTGAATAAATGTATTCAAATTATATAAATGCCTCAACCATGTGCAACTAACCTCATGCTGCCTGAAATGCTGAGAGAAGAGTGGTTTGTCTTAATCATATTTCAAACCGCAGAGTCTGAATAGTCATATTTTGTTGCTGTTTTAAGTTTGTTGTTGTGTTGTTGTCAGAGAACATTGACTAGACTTTCTAACGCTGAATGTTTTGCTCTGGACCTTCAGAAGCGTCAGGAAAGGAGCTTGGTCAAGGAGCTGCGCTGGTTCTCTTCTGGACATGTTCACCTCAACGTTCACACTGAGAGGATGGGCTTCCTGCAAGGTGACCATGCAGTAATGTGAACAATTAGTCAATGATAATCAGGCCTAGCATTTCATCAACGCCACATGGCCTTTGGTGTCATTTTATGAGGGGCACAGAGGCCATATCAGCAAGGTTGTCAAACAGTCCACATAAATAATGAATTGAATTTAAGGGTGTTTATCAAGTAGGCCTATATAGGTTTTAACTCATACAGTGCCATCCGGCCACAAGGGGTGCTAGAGTGCCAGAAATTTCTCCATAGACCTTCTTTATAGCTTTCGTCGACCCTCTCCCAACTGGCTTGTGTTTTCACTCCAGTCAATGCTATGGGTGACAAGAGGAGGAAGCTAGCTGACACGTAGCCAAAATGCTAACCCATTTAGAAGCCCGATCTAAAGCTATTTCAGCCGCAAAAAACTTTCTCTTTGGGTCTGGGGACACAATCCGGAGAAAATCCTGTCTAAAGATGTGATTTATTATTGGAGTGGGCGGCGCGATGCGGCCGTTAGCGCTAATACGGCCCGTGGATGGCCGAGTCTAAGTCCCGGGCATGGATGGACGTCTAGACCGGGGCTTCGTTGAGGCCTCCGATTAAATAATTCATTTTATTAAATATCCCGGACATGTTCGGGATAGGCACCCTGGAATACGTCCCGGTACTGGTACCGGTACCGAGGTTTTTTTTGGGGGGCTCTAAACTTTATTTTAAACCATTTTCAATGGAATAAATCGTCGGAGCATCTAGCGTCTCTCGTTGGTGAGCGCTGGGCGAGCCGGGACCACCCACGTTGCTCCAAGCAGCTCGGGGTAAGTAAAATAGCAAATAAAAAATTGTTTTTGATCCCGAACATGTTCGGGATAGGCACTTATAGGGTTAAGTGGCGCTGATTTTGCACCTCAACAAAAGCGAATTCTTCCTTGTGTTATGGTGTTGGACAAAATAATCTCTGCGATGCGATTATTGTGAAACCACCATAACACTTATCTAAGACTTTATCTATTGATTTTTAACAGGAGAAGCTCTGGAGGTCAAGGCAGAGATAGTGAACAATTCCAGCCGCTCCGTCACTCCCAGGTCAGTGTTGTCCACTACCTTATTTCACTGTCACTCCAAGGTGAGTGTTAATTTAGTCGACTAAAACCATGACAAACAATGTTCGCCGACTAGCCTTTTTCACTGATGAAAACGAAATAAAAACAAATTTAAAAACTAAGCTACATGTATGATGACTAAAACCGAGACTAAATATATTGACAATTTTGACAAATAAAAGCTAGTCTAAAATGTTAGGGAGGGACTAGTGGAGAAGAGATCCAGTAAAAGTAAAAGACAACTCATTTCATGCTTGGTTGCACTCTGAAAATAGCCGAACTACAAGCTCACAGGGCGGCTATTATCAGCCATTACGATGCCATGAAGCGCCGACAAAATCTCATTATATTTAGTTGACAAAAAGAAAACCATTTTAGATGACCAAAATATGTCTAAAAGACAGACTAAAACGAAATAAATTATGCTAAGGAAATCCCACACTCCCATGCAGGTTCTACCTGTACGAGAAACAGTCGTTCTTCGCCAAGAAGAGACGGAAGCTCCATGTCAGGAACCTCTGGGAGGAGCAGGGCGATCCGGTGAGCGCTAGGACCCAGCGGAACGTCACCAGGGTGATGAGCATCCCCACGCTGCTTCCTCCCAGCATCTTCAACTGTCCAATCATCTCACTGGAATACAGGCTCAAGGTCATAACAATAACCTAACTGTCCCATCATCTCCCTGGAATACAGGCTCAAGGTCATAACAATTAGCCTGGCATTAGCCAGACTGATAACGTGGATTATTACCCGGCTTGTTTGAATGCTTGATTCTGATTGGTCAATCACTGAAATAAGAGGTCTGATATTCCCCGCTCTATAACAGGCCGCTGTCTAATCAAAGGCTCAGAAACCTGCTGCAGTCAGGCTTCTCTGTGTGAATCTTGTGCTGTAACCAACATGTTGTAAACACACAGCAACATTTAGAACTAAACGTTGCTCTCAAGTATGTTTTTAAAAATATTTTAAAATAGTAGTAACGTAGTATCAGAAAATGGATTCCATCTAATCAGCATGTTCCAAGGCGACCGTGTTAAACTTGTGGAATACTTTTAGCCGTCTGTAAAGGAGGAAATACTTTTTTTTTGTTTTAGTTTTTAGTCAAATTATTAATTTTATTTAGTAGCCGGGTAATTGGTGGTTGTCCACCGCGGAGCCAGCCATTAACCCGTAACTTCACTCACACGTTCCTCCATGATACCGTGGAGGAACATGTGAGTGAATCCACATTATCAGTCTGGATAATGCCAGGCTACATTCTGTAACAATAACCTCAAATAATCTGTGTGTGCGTGTGTGCACATAATAGTCATAAGTAACATGGGAGATTTGGTTGTCCAGGACTGCCGATTCGACCGACTTACACCGATGAACTCAGATCTCCTAATTGGGCATACAATGGACACAGGCGGAGATACCTACCGATCTCCATAAGTGGGCATAAAATGTGTTCCCGAATTGCATCACTTATCAATTATTATGAAGTATATTTTATATAGTTGTATCATAATTATTGTCAACGCATTATGGATTTTGTTTTGCTGTGTAGCCTAGTATTCAGCCAACAGCGTGGCACTGAGTGCCGATCTTGTAGATCTGTTATTTTTGGAAAAATCTATCATTTTTTGGTTAATCTTTGAATACCAGTATATCTTTTTAAAGGCAAACATTTGTCAACTCTGCTTCTGTCGCTGCTACATATTTCGAGATGGTGGTCTGCGGCCAAATACATGTAATTTTGGGGGTCCTTGACATGAAAAAGTTTGGGATACACTGATTTATAAGAAGGATGTAGATTGAATATCTTTGAAACGATTCTATACTTGTCTTCAAAGACTTGCACACATTTTCATG
Organism: Nannobrachium achirus; assembly: GCF_963921795.1. Classification (NCBI taxonomy): domain Eukaryota; kingdom Metazoa; phylum Chordata; class Actinopteri; order Myctophiformes; family Myctophidae; genus Nannobrachium; species Nannobrachium achirus. The sequence goes on along the minus strand of NC_137823.1, from coordinate 14,956,402 downwards.
TTTTTTTTAGTTTTTTTTTTTTTTTTTTCAAAAATAGCAGATCTACGAGCTCACAGTGAGCTTGTCTGTTATTTCTGTAATAATCATAAAATAATTGATAAAGTGATTGATGTTTCATGTTGTTCCTCAGGTGGTTTTGGACGTGGCCCTCAGTAAGAACCCGCTGGTCAAGATGCCCATCGTTGTTCTGGACAGCGATGCACCCATCCGATCCTTGGCTGATACCGACACCGATGTTTAAAATAACAATTTCAGCCGATAACCGAAACACTGATACCGATATTTGTTAATATATTTATTTACCCCCCTTGTGTGTTCAGAATCTACAGCTTGGTAGGCTGCAGATAACCAATACACCAACAAAGACAGTTCAAAATGTATGCTAACCAATAACAGATAACCATCGGCTATCTGCCATTGGTTAATGTCAGCTTTATTTGCCAATACTGACCGAAATCGTCATATACCGATAACTGGCCGATACTAATGGTACGTCCCTGGTTCTGGACCACATCTTCAGTGACTCTGCACCTGAACGTTGCTCTGGACCATGCAGCATTTTCTGTCTAATTGTATTTGGGCCGTAGAAGTGTTTTTTTTCTTCTTTTTTTTTAAGAGCTCCAGCTCCTGTTACTGTCACTGTCATTTCATGTCTATTCCTGCTACACTGTTCTCTTTAGGCTGATCCAGCAATTCCATCGATGTCCATAAGTGACCGTCAACATTTTCCTACTGTGATTTAGTATATGGTCTGTTTATATTTATCTCCATCTAGGGAGAGCATCTTGGTGTATAAGAGGTGTCCCATATGTTACTTTAGGGGACTTCAACAACACCATCATAACCTCTATTTAAACTCAGGCATACAGTTGAGGGCAGGCCCTAATTTGCGGCTGAGATACAACAATAATAAACAATAAAACATACTTTTACATACTGCAATATTAAAATAAATATAACCAGGAGAGGAAACAGAATACTTAGAACACTAAAGAATGTTTCAAAGAACAAAAATCAGATATTTAACTAAATGAATTAAAGCAGTTCCAATCTGGAACAACAATATGGGGCTGTTGATCAGGCCATGGATCTGTGTATGCTGCTGCTCTGCTGAATCCTCTTCAATAAACGGTCAACTTCACCCTGACTGGATATTCTATGTTTTCCATCATAAAAAAATATGTTTTTCCATTTGCCACAGCCTTGTTATCTTGTCTAGAGACAAGTTAACTGGTTACCAGGTATATAGACGCTGCTGCGGCCGCTTGTGAGCGAAACAACTACATATCCCATGATGCAACTCGACCGCCAGCACCAGGAAGCTTGTAATCTGCATAGGCACAGATATAAAAAGCTAGATACCTCCCTCCGGTGGCGGGGGGGTTGGTCAAAGAGAGCTGGCAAGCCTCCCAATAACTCTACGCAAGCCTCCAGAATTTTGAGGCGGGGCTCTAGGGAATTCTGAAGGACGCTTCCTTGTGCGTCACAGAATGGGATGCTCGGTAGGCCAATCAGATGCAGGACTGGCAGGACTCTCTCTTTCCCATTGGAGGGGGCAGGGTGCCTTCCGCAGTTCCACAGTTATGCACTTCCGCCAGAGGTGTTTGACCAGTCAGTCGCGCTAATGAACTGCAGCGGCGGAGGAGGTATCTAGCTTTTTATATCTGTGCGCATAGGCTCCTATTCATTGCTGATGCTTCATCTCAGAAGGTACTTACAAAACGCAGAGAACACACAAAGAAGAATCATCACAAGCCTTTGATCACAAGCCCCTCCTAAAGCATACCCTGCTATAACATCAAATATAAATTGGACCATATTTTCACAAAACGCATATCATGGTGATTGAAACAAGGCTTTAAGCTAGCGACAGGAACCATAAAGTATTTATGACAATGTTTATTAAGGTAAGAAAATGAAAATTTAAAGGTTCAGGGGAAATGAATGGAATCCTATGGAGAACATGTTGCTTCTGGTGCCACAACAGCACAACTAGCGGCCAATCATAGGAACTTTCAGTTCCGTGTTTGCTTAACAACTACATCCCCTGGCCATTTCCACAAGATGGACACGATCGTGGCTTCCTGGGCACTTCAAAATAAAGCATAAGTGAATGGCGGCACTCTACAGCCAAAAGATTACAAAAATAATGGCAGCCCAAGTGTTTAGTAAGCCTTGCCATGAGCCATGAGGCCCATAGGGCAGGAGCCTATCTACTTAGCGTGAGGCAGCATGATGTACAAGATCCGCACCTACCAATCAGGGTGCCGTATTTTGGTTCCAAAACGGCTCCTCCTGTAGTCTTCCGGGTGCTTCAAACGCCACTGAGCAACTTGCATTGAAATGATAGCTGGGGGCGGGGCTGGTCCGCTCTCTATTATATATATACTCTATGGGCGCTACCCACATGTTTGGCTGTGTTGCTCATTCCACAAATGCCCCATTATAACAAGCTAACTCCTTGTAAACGTGACTAATCAACGATAAAAATGATATAAAACACAATATCAATTGGTATTAACACTTTCTGTGCGTTATATATACTTAAAGACCCAATGAAATGACTATTTTGGGTATTTTATTTTGAAGTTTCAGGAAGCCTGTGTGTTTCTGAACCAATCCGAGGGGACCAGCCCTTCAGGCGATGGGATTTAAAATCTCTGAGTAATGGGAGTAATGGGAGCCAGCAATGGGAAACAAACAGGTGAATGTAATAAGGTACATTTATATGCAAGCGGACCTGTCGATGTCATCACTTTTTGAATTTCTGTTCACAGGAAATAATTAAGAATGGCCTATTTAGGAACCTTTGATATAAATATACACAACAATGGTTTATTTTCTATTTTATTTTTTGGCATCTAGTGTTAGGAATGTCCATATGAGTATCACGGATACGCTCTAAAAGTGTGAAAAACATATTTTGCATTTCACTGGGTCTTTAATTATTTAGATACCTTCTGCCTCCATTGATTGCGCTTTATTTTGAAGACCCAAGGAAGTCACGGCCGTGTCCATGATGTGGAAATTCATTATGTTGTCATAAAGATCAAGATGTTTTCTTTCAAACGCGGCTGTCCGTCACTTAGATGCGGGCTGGTGAAAAGAAAAGCCTTTCTTGGAGGTCGATGCAATTTGGATAAAGATTCAGAGATAAAGCCATTTTATGCAGAGCAATGTATGGAGATTAAATGATTGAGTGCTTCTATATACAGGTTTTAGTTACAAGACTTGACAGAAAAGGTTATAAAATCGCTGACGCGCCGGACGGGGACAACGCGCAACGCGGTAGAAAAAGTAAAATAGTTTCATTTTCGGTTTTAGTCCACGCGGCCCGCGCTCCGCTCTTAATCCGTATGAATACAAAATAAACTGCCACAACACAAGGTATGTATTCTATTAACATACTTGTGTCGTACTCGTGTGGATTACAGAGAAGGTTTACGATGCTCCGTGCTGCTACGAGGCTGCTGCTGCCCGGTCTGTGCAGGTCTGTCTGTGTCGAGTGACGTATGACGTATGTGGCTTCCAAACATGTGACACCGCGGTAGACCTCGGTATACCGCGGTACGGCGGTTACCGTCCCCAACCCTACAACTGTGCGCATCTTTTTAGCAACGTGGAATATGTTTTTCGAAGGTTAGTGAAAATCTAACCAACATCAATGTTGGCAGTAAAATAGTTAAATTATAACAACTGAAACTATTATCACAATGTGATCACTGGAAAAGTGCCTTCAGACTACTTGACACACTGAAACACTTGTTACACTACTGACGTCAATCAGGTTTTTCTCCAGTGTGGACACGCTGGTGTCTCCTCAGGCTAGATGAATCACTGAAACTCTTGTCACAATGTTCACATTGAAAAGGTTTTTCTCCAGTGTGGACACTCAGGTGTTTCTTCAGATTAGATGACACACTGAAACTCTTGTCACAATGTTTACAGTGAAAAGGTTTTTCTCCAGTGTGAGTACGCTGGTGTGACTTCAGGCTAGATGACTGACTGAAACGCTTGTCACAATTATTACAGTGAAAAGGTTTTTCTCCAGTGTGGACACGCTGGTGTCGGTTCAGGTGAGCTAACTGATTGAAACTCTTGTCACAATGTTTACAGTGAAAAGGTTTTTCTCCAGTGTGGGTACGCTGGTGTTGGTTCAGATGAGATGACAAACTGAAACTCTTGTCACAATGTTCACAGTGAAAAGGTTTTTCTCCACTGTGGACAAGCTGGTGTTGGTTCAGGTGAGATAACTGATTGAATCTCTTGTCACAATGTTTACAGTGAAAAGGTTTTTCTCCAGTGTGGGTACGCTGGTGTTGGTTCAGATGATATGACAAACTGAAACTCTTGTCACAATGTTCACAATGAAAAGGTTTTTCTCGAGTGTGGGTACGTTGGTGTGTCTTCAGGTTAGAAGACTGACTGAAACTCTTGTCACAATGTTCACAGTGAAAAGGTTTTTCTCCACTGTGGACAAGCTGGTGTTGGTTCAGTTGAGATGACTGATTGAAACTCATGTCACAATGTTCACAGTGAAAAGGGTTTTCTCCAGTGTGGATACGCAGGTGTTTCTTCAGGTTAGATGAATCACTGAAACTCTTGTCACAATGTTTACAATGAAAAGGTTTTTCTCCAGTATGAGTACGCTGGTGTCTCTTCAGGCTAGATGACACTCTGAAACTCTTGTCACAATATTTACAGTGAAAAGGTTTTTCTTCACTGTGGGTACGTTGGTGTCTCTTCAGATGAGATGACTGATAGAATCTCTTGTCACAATGTTCACAGTGAAAAGGTTTTTCTCTAGTGTCTCCTGAGAGAGAGGGGGGGGGGGGGGGTGTAGGGACAGAGGGGGGAGAGGGAAAAGGAGAGAATGGGAAAGAAATAAAATGAGGAGCAATTATGGCTTCCCTGTTAATATTTCTGATTTAATTGTATTTTTCATCATCATTTAAATCCCTTTTATTCCAACTCCCAGTTTCCTAACCCCAGGGCTCCACCAAAAAGACAGCGTTGTGCCGTCACGTTGACGTCCGACTGGCTCCACTGAACGTGAATTTGTTGATATTTCAATCAAAGATCAGGTGAGGATATGAGCATTATCAACTGTAGTGTTATGCCTGAAAAATTATAATGTATGCTGTTTTTAAGTGACTGAAAAAAGTATTAGATCTACAAGCTCACAACACGTCACCTGCATGAGTCAGGACATGCTGTTTTGTGACTGTGAGCTTGTAGATTGGCTATTTTCAGTGCACAAGCGCCGCCACGATAATGTATAAAAATCTGTCTTTAGTGTTCAGACTCAGTCACTCACTGCTGACCTGTTTAGGAGGAAGAAATGAGAAAGGAGTCATTTCCCAGCCTGCTGTGTTTATACATATTTAGAAGACCACTGTAATTATATAAAAAATTGCTAGGATTTTTGGGACATCTAGTCACCATTTAGAATGACATGAATGGATAGCCAACGGTAGAAAAGCACTTATATATACATTTAATCATAATTTATACATGACTGGACGTTGTGGACGCCGTAAAAATTTAACCGGGGTGTTTTTTGAGTTTGGACACCGTTACCGGAGCGTCCAACGTTGCCGTCGGCAGTGGAGAACCCTTCATTGATTAAAACCGAGTTGCCGTTGACGCGACGCTCGACGCTTGCAGTGGAGCCGGGGGGTTACCGCACACACATAAGTCCTGTCCTTGTGTTTAACACATGGGAAAACTAACATGTCCCCACACATGTTAATGATTCCCCCCCATGAAGTGACACGGCCCGTGTTAACTGGTTATGATGGTAACGCGCTGCCGCGGCCGGGAAAGATACACTGAGTTTCCTTTGATGCCTCACAGAGTACTAAATCCAGCGACTTCTGACACCCATTGAATTGTATTCATCCTAGCTGCAGAAACAAGGACATATATCTGCTTCTTTTCCCATATCGCGAGTTTGGTCAAACAGGACTATTTTTTTAACTAACACAAGGATCATAGCGGTTGTATTCTTTCTTCTCTGCGTGAAAGAAAAGATTTTGACGGCCGCAGACGAGAACAGCCGTGCACACAACGTGCACGTGGCAATCACCGACATGGTGAATACAATAGCAAAAAGTCTTGGCAGCTAATCTACATTAGTTATGGTAAAACGATGGCAGCCCATAGTGTTAGCACTGACCTCCTCTGGTCTCCTCCCAATCATCGCTGTCTTCAGTGACTTCAGAGTCACATTCAAGCTGGACTTCAGAACAGTGTTTAGATATGTCTTCATCGTTGTCTTCACTTTTCACTGCTGCTGATATCGACGTTGACCCATCAGGCTCCTCTGGTCTTTGACGTAGCTCCTCCTGTTCCTCCTGAATGTGTGGAGGCTCTGGTTCCTCCTGTTCCTCCTTAATGTGTGGAGGCTCTGGTTCCTCCTGTTCCTCCTTGATGTGTGGAGGCTTTGGTTCCTCCTGTTCCTCCTTAATGTGTGGAGGCTCTGGTTCCTCCTGTTCCTCCTTAATGTGTGGAGGCTCTGGTTCCTCCTGTTCCTCCTTGATGTGTGGAGGCTTTGGTTCCTCCTGTTCCTCCTTAATGTGTGGAGGCTCTGGTTCCTCCTGTTCCTCCTTAATGTGTGGAGGCTCTGGTTCCTCCTGGAGCAGACTGGAGCTCCTCTCCTGCTCAAGAGAAACCTCCTCTTTACACACAACCATGTGCAGGATGTCTAAGAGCAGAAAAAACAACATGATAGCTAACACTGGATTTCTTAAGTGTACTTCATCCTCCTTCATGTACAAAATAAGGTATTAGCTGCTTATATCATTTACTCTCACTTCTGAAGTATTTTCACCTGTTTTTTCAAAGGCTTGCAACGCAAAAAACGACTTTTCACACATGTTTTGTGTTTTCACTGTTTACACTAGATGGCGCTCATCAATAACATATGAGTCATCATTCCATTCTCCAACACAAAGAGGACCAGGAGATCACATGATCGCATGATCCTACATTTTTATCCCAATATTTTGTAACCCATTTTTCACCCAGTGCCAATTGCCTAAGCTGTAATCCTGGGCTCTGCTCTCCCTCTGCCAACCTGGGGAGAGCCCTGAACTGAGCTCATGCTGCCTTCAGTGTGTGAGGAGTGAGCAGGCCGCTTCTTATTAACTGACAGGGGAGGGGTTTCCCCAGTTGGACGTAGCACGTGGAAGTAATGGCACCCCCGGATGGCCAGGCGGAGGCAGTATAGGGACCAGGATAACTGCATGTTTTTTGTGAGGGTAGCTACCCTCGAGAACAGGGAGAACAAGCAAACTCCACACAGAAAGGCCCTTACGCCAACCCCACCTAGGGCGTGGGGGCTCATGACGCAGAGGAGAGAACACGCCCCCAGTGTCCACGCCCCCAGGCAGGAATCAACCTTCTAGCGGTTAGGTGAAAGTGCGCCACTTGTGTTCCCCAAGAATTCTAAGAGTTTTAATCTAGTAATTGTATGTGTGAGAATAAGAAAGATTCAGCAACTACTTAAGTTTCATGAAATTTAAAAATATATTTATTGCGACCGCAATACCCTGCGACCTACGACCTGCTCATCAGGTGCAATTAGGGGTTCAGTGTCTTGCTCAAGGACACTTCGACACCAACGCCGGGGGAACCCGGGTTCGAACAAGGAACGTTCTGTTTCCAAAGCTAGTGGCACTCTACCTCCTGAGCCACTGCCGCCTCATGATCTGTTACGCCTCTATCAGAGTCCAGGGTGAAGAGCTATTCACTTCACCGAGTTGTAGTTTCCTAGCTATCACCTAGCCTCGCAAGCCATCCCGAGCTACGTCATCACCAATGTGCTTCCTTTCTCGGTCTGGTGTCCCTCTCATTGAGCCTCTTTATTAGCAATGTTTTTCTAATTTCCAATCAAAAGACTGCATTTCAAGCGAACCCTCCTCACACCGCTCCTGATTGGTCGAGCGGCTGCTACAGCTCTCGCATTTTGACAACAAACATGGCGGACCCCATGTCCGATGCGAGTTCACAAATCGCAAATAAAAGCTGCATTAAGCGAAGTTTTATCTGAAATCAACGGCATCTCATAACTTAAAAACGAACAACAGTTTGCACCTTTGGAATTTCTGTCTGGAAAAGACGTATTTGATGATCTCCCGACGATGTTTTGATGCGCTGATGACTACTGAATGGACCTGTCAGTCAAAGTAAGCAACTACGTCATCGCGTAATGCATTGTCTATGGGGAACTCCCAGACTCTCCTTTTGGAGAGTCTGGCTGTTGCAAGGCTAGCTATCACCTAGGCTTTGTTACATATTTTTAGGTGATAGCTAGAAAACTACACCGCGTTGAAGTGAATAGCTCTTCACCCTGGACTCTGATAGAGGCTTTAGTATGCTCTAAGACAGTGTTTCTCAAATGGGGGTACGTGTACCCCTAGGGGTACGCGGAGGTACTGCAGGGGGTACTCGAGAAAGTGCCCTCAAAAAAGAAAACTAGTATAAATCATGCTTGTTCATAGTTAAAGAATTAACTACAATTGAATTAGGAGGGGGAAAAAAACATTTACTGTTATGTTTAATGAAGACACATGGAGAAACTTGATATGAACCTGAGTTGTTAATTCAAATTACATGGTACCAGGCAACTGGGATGTGTTTTAAAGATGTTTGGAAGTTATTGACATGAAAACTTGACTGAAATGTTATGACCACAGAGTTGAAAATGAGAAAAGGAGGCACTGTTTGAAACTTTCACCCCATTTCTTATTGTGGGCTCGCCTGTAAGGCGAGCACACTTTAGATATTGTCATTATTTATTTATTAGTGTGGTTGCCCTTACAGGGCAACACACTATAGTTCTAGGGAAACTTTTTTTTTTTTTCTAGATTAACTTTTTTTCGGCGCGTTTCACGGCCCACAGTTTTTGCGCCACACACTCGCGCCATATGTCAAATCGACCGGCTTCATCGGGAATCGGGTGCTTCCATTTTGCTAAGAGAAAGGTTCTATCGTTTAATTGATATTAATTTATTAGTGAATTAATTTTCCCCATTGACTTATAATGGGAATCGCAAAAAACTCACATTCAATATTTTCTTTCTCGCAAACCATAGGGGCTACAGTTTCAAAACTTGGAGAGGAGATTTAAAATTCCCTTTTCCCTGGATTCCTTGGGTCATGACGCATCTCCTCATATAGGCCACGCCCATTTGCGTCAGGATAGATTTTCCGCCATTTTGAATTTTCTTCAAAACACACTTTTTGCTCCTTTTCCTACATATTTTCTCCAAATGTCACAAAAATCGGTACACATGATCTATGGACCCATGCGATAAACATACTCAAGCGATATTTCGATAGTCCATACCGTTCTTCCGTAACAGGGTTCCAAAGTTAGCGGGAGGAGCCCGTTTTGTAAGAAGTAGCCATAAATCAGAAACGAAACATCCAGTCAACACCACATTTTAACCACAAGTCACGGGTGGGATATTCAACAAATCCCCAAAAGCATTTCCAGTTCGACCCATAGGGGGCGGCAGGACAGGCAACCACACTCGCAATTTCCCAAATTGCACATTTTCTAGTTAGTGTGGTTGCCCTAACAGGGCAACACACTATAGTTCTAGGGAAACTTTATTTATTCTTCTTTCTTTGGGGGATAAACTTTATTTTGACGCCTTTCACGTCCCACAGTTTTTGCGCCACACACTCGCGCCATATGTCAAATCGACCGGCTTCATCGGGAATCGTGTGCTATCATTTTGCTAAGAGAAAGGTTGTATCCTTTAATTGATATGAATTTATTAGTGAATTAATTTTCCCCATTGACTTATAATGGGAATCACAAAAACTCACATTCAATTATTTTTCTCTCACAAACCATTGGGGCTACAGTTTCAAAACTTGGAGAGGAGGTTCATAATGCAGGCAAGGATTAACTGAAAAATAATTACATCATTCGGCCTCATGGTGGCGCTATAACAGCCCACTTTACGTTTCGGCCTGTAACTCTTGAACCGTAGGTCGGAAATTTAAAATTCCCTTTTCCCTGGATTCCTTGGGTCATGACGCATCTCCTCATATAGGCCACGCCCATTTGCGTCAGGATAGATTTTCCGCCATTTTGAATTTTCTTCAAAACACACTTTTTGCTCCTTTTCCTACATATTTTCTCCAAATGTCACAAAAATCGGTACACATGATCTATGGACTCATGCGATAAACATATTCAAACGATATTTTAATAGTCCATACCGTTTCTCCGTAACAGCCTTCCAAATTTAGTGGGAGGGGCCTATTTAGCAAAAAATAGCCATAAATTGCGAACAAAACATCCAATCAACACCAAATTTTAACCACAAGTCAGGGGTGGGATACTCAACGAATTCCCAAAAGCATTTCCACTTCGACCCATAGGGGGCGCTACAAATGCGCAAAACGTAACCGTTTTGTGCCAAAATGCGTTTTTCAGGATGAACGACCATCTCAAAACAAAATGCAAACGATCCCGAGAGAGACGTGACAACATAATCACCTTGCAAAATTTGTGGGAGGAGCCTATTTCTTAAAAACAAGAAACCATATCCTTACATCACGAACTCAGGATCCGACCGGCACCTTTTCAACGGCCCCGATGGTATCCGTCCCGACGTCGTCTCCCTCCGACCCCTGCATTTTCCACAGGGTCCCGGCGGCGCGCCCCACTGCTCGCGCCGGGGCGGGGCGGGCAACCACACTCGCAATTTCACAAATTGCACATTTTCTAGTTCCTATACTATATCAAGTTCTCCTCAAAACTTCGGTTCCTTTCTACTCCTACATACTTAGTGAGAAAATGAAAATAAAAACATCAATGTGTTCAGTTTACAGTGGCGAAGTGTGCTATCATTTTCTATAGCAATCGGCCAAATGGTGGCGCTGTAGGAAGCCTTCGAAAGTGCGAACTTTGAACAGGTATAGCTCATGCTGTGTTTGAGGTACAGGCATGAAACCTGTATACACGTATGCGTCTCCTCATGCCGAACAACTTTTACCCTCTAACTTTTGACCTCTGACCTTTAGGTCTCCCACAATTCGGAATTATATGAAAAACAGTAAAAATCTATCTCCTCCTGGGATTTTCGCGATACGCGCATGAAACTTTTTTCACATGAACTTTGGACCAATACGGTCAAACTAGTCTCGGCGGATTTCTTTTAAAGTGAAATATATTTTTTTAATAATTCAATCAATATTGCGGTTTTATGCAAATTATTCTTCGGCCTCTAAATCATACATGCAAAGTTACACGTTCATGGCATTTGGCAAAGATGTGGAGGGTTAGTCAAAGTATCACTGAAACCAATTTTATTCCAATCGGCCAAAGGGGGGCGCTATACGAAGCGTTTGAAAATTCAAACTTCAAACGGGCATAAGTCATGACTCGTTTTGTTTGAAGACATGCAACTTGTTACACGCGTGCTTTGACTCGAGCGGAAGACATCTGTGTCGTTGTTAAGTAAGCTCCGCCCTTCGATTTTCCGCCATATTGAGCAGTTTGTAAAACGCGTAAACCCGCTTTTATTCTGGAATTTTCGCGTCACGTGCACAAAACTTTTTTTACGTGAACTTTGGACCGATATCTAAAGATCTGTCAGATCGGATTTCTTTGACATTGAAACATGCTTTTTTAAATAATTCAAAAAATATTGCATTTTTATGCAAATTATTCTTCTGCCTCTAAAACATACATGGGTCAGTGACGTGACGCCCCAAAAAATGTGTTTTTAAAAAAACTTTAAATTGCAGGCATAAAAGTTATTTACTTTTGTTCTACTCACTCTCAACCTTATGGAAATACATTTTGTTTTTAGATATTTTATTGGAATCAGACTTTATTCAGCAGTTTGTTGTACTTGTGCCTAAAATCGTCATATGGTGTGACATGAAAATAATTGTTCATAAAATGAAAATGGAGTACATCTTTCTTAAGTTACTCACTTTATCAAAGTCCTTTATCATAACTAACCAGTGATCCACTATAGTCTTTTGAAAATTAATTATAGCTGTATATTTTTTTCATAATCGACACTCTGTGTGAGGCCCATGTTCATGATCTTACTACATATTTTAAAAGTATTCTGTCAAAACTTTCTCTAAAATTACACAAATATTTGTGACTCTTCCTGATAATATTCTCTATGTAATCCATAAACATTTTGTTTGGTTTAATCATTAATAAAGGTATGATTTTTCACTATTTGGAATGTCACACCAAATGATTTAGTGTCACACCGTATGATCATATCTTCATGTGTCAAAGCAAACTGTGTTTTAACCTACCTATTAGTGAGTACTGAACTTTACTGATTGATTAAACAATTACCCAGGATAACATGGCCTTAATATTTCTGAACAGGATATTATTGTAGGGCTTTAACATGGGATAAGAAAGAATTGTAGTAGTAGATGGATGATGAGGATGTGCACAGGAATGCTACGCACACCTAAGTCTTCTGCCGGCCCACGGCAGAAGGATCCTAAAGAGACAATAAGTCGCATAGCCACACTTGGAGCCAAGGCAACATTTTATTAACACCAATTAGTGGAAACAGAACTCAGCATTCAGGTAAATTGCTTTTTTCCGAAGTCTCCTGAACTTGAACACAGCATTTTGTGTTGAACAAATGTAATTAGGAATCATGACATTACACCACATCTCCACTAGCTAAAGAGTGCTGGGTTGCGCAACTCCGAAAATAGCTGATCTACAAGCTCTCGCAGCACAACGTGTTGAGAGATTGTAGATCAGCTATTTTCGCTAGTTTTGTCTCGGGTCCTACCTTAACACTGTCCACTGTCCAGTCCAGTGAGTGAAAGTACAAAAGTATTAGATCAGATTAGATTATACATTTAGACTGTATTGTACATCAGCCAGTCGTATTTGGTGAGGGTAGCAAACCGGCTGCCTTGTTGCGGTTCTGCTATGCCACAGACAACCTCCTGCTCTTCGTAGAAAATGCAGTCTCGCCCCTTTGGCTCCTCTCTCCTTGCTCGGTCATTGTTTAGTTTCTCCCTGTACTTTCTCGTTCTCTCAGCACTTGTCATTTTCCAGCTGACAAAAGAAAATGTAATGTATAGTTTAAGACAAAGAGAAAATATTGTTTAGATTGAAACAATATGTTAAGGTTTCTGTGAAGGGGTTTCTGCTCTGTCTGTATCACTGAAGTATCACTGAATGAAGCTAAATTACATTTTATGTAAAAATGTTTAAAACAAATGTTTAAATGTACAAAAGAAACATGGAACTTTGTTATTTATTGTTATATCTGTAGTTAAATACAGTATAAATCATATGGTGTGACAATCAAGTCATATGGCGTGACAAGCAGACATGTCACACCATTATGATTAAGTGTCACACCATATTACGTTTTCTGCATTTAGGTTTACCTTGAGGCTACTATGTACACATTAGCATGCTAACAGCATGCTAGCTATAACAAAGCAACCTAGATCTACATGGAAATATGACCAAAACTTCAAATAACTTAAGCTTTTTTTTAATGAAAAGGTGTCACACCAACAGACATCCAAAGTGGTGAGTTTGTCAAAGTTTCAACAAGATGGCATTTCATGAAAATGTTAAAATCATAACTCACCTCAGACACCTGTCTTGCAGTTGTGCTGGGAGTGCTGAATAACCTTACAGAAGAAGGACCTCTCTAGCCAATAGGTGTCCAAATAATTGCCTGTTTAATTTGTCCAAACTAGTGTCACACCAAATGATTTTGGTTTGGGGGACAAAATGTTTTTGATCAGAAATGACTGAAAACATTATGCTTTGACTTTGAAAAGATATAGGCTCACAAATAGACATTTTTTTTAGCCTAAATTCATTTTCAAATGATTTTTAGCAATTCTTTTTCTTAGTTTTATTCAAGTTCCCACTTTGAGAAACAAGGTCAGGACAGTCACACCATATGAGTTTTGCCATGTTTGGTTGAAAATTCTGAAGAAATGAGGAATGAAATGTTTTAATCTTGAGTAAGTTCACATAAAGCTTAATGTCCTGCACAATATTCAGAAGGTTTTTGACAAATATATTTTTTATTTATACATGTTTGACACCGAGGACAGCGAAAACGTTACGTCACGTCACCCACCCACATGCAAAGTCACATTTTCATGACAAAATAGTGTAGAGGGTTAGTTCAAATATCACTGAAACCAATCTTATAATTTTGAGCAGTTTGTAAAACGCTTAAACCCGTTTTTATTCTAGGATTTTTTTTTTGCAATTTGCATGAAACATTCTACACGCAATCTAAGGACCTTTATCTAACATGCCTATGAAGTGCACACAAAAAAATTATAAAATAATAATAATAAATATAGCTGCAAGCAGCGATAAAGTGTCCAAAGCCAAAAACAACTCAAATCATGAACACAGCCTGGGATGTGCGTGAAATCTTGCAAGCACATTCCCAATAGGTCAAGGAACAGATACCAACCTTCTCACATTGGCCTGTTATAGCGCCACCAGCGGGTCAACTTTTGCACAACACATTTTTGGAACAAAATGGACCAATCTTTGACGTCAGTAACGTCAAAGAGAGCACTGCCTGCGATCTTGACATTTTGTGCTTTTATAGCCATTGTTTTCTGGCTTGAAGCGAGCCCACAATTGTTTCGAAGGAACAATATTTTTCTAGTTTGTTTTATATTCTTGAAATGGGGGGTTAATCATAGCATCATATACCACTATTTACCGTATTTATATTTTAAATGCAGTTTTATAAGCAAAATGTTGTTGTTGGGTAAAGGGGGTACTTGGATTCAGAAATCATGGAAAGGGGGTACTCAAGCCAAAAAGATTGAGAAACACTGCTCTAAGACAGTGGTTGTCAAACATTTTAATTTCAATAACCTCCATAACTCTGAGAGGGTATAATGTAACCACATTATGTTTCCACTGGTTACAGACAAAGAAGGGTCCATTTAGACTCCCTTGTGGACCCCACTTTGAGAACCATTGCTCTAAGAAATGTGGTCATTTTAGGATGATTCGTTTAACTAAATACATGCTACAGCAAAAGAAATCAACCATTACATTAGTAAGGTGTTCAGCACATGTTTCCCCTGCATAGCGATGCTAGGGTTCAAGTGGTTGAACTTACTGAAGTGTGGCTGATCTTCAGGTTCCTCCTGTTTAATAGAAATGGCCCTGGCTGAGTCTGGAGAGTTCATCTTCACCTGCAGTCTGGACTCCACACACCGGTCTGGAATGAAGCAATTCAACAAGGACTTTAATAATTTCACACCTAGTGGTGCTACAGAACAGTGGTTCTCAACCTGTGGGTCAGGACGTCAGGGGGACCCCAATTCTTTTGTCCCCAGGTGATTAATTTAATTAGATTTTTTCTTTTTTTTTCACTCAACAGTAAACAAACCAACATAAAGTTTAAGTGTATGGAGGGTATCTATGAAAGTAAAGTGACAAATGAAGGAGTTTTAACCATTAAGACCCTTTAAACACCTCTTAAATAAATAAAATAAACATTGGCCATATTGTCAAATATTAAAGACAGAAATTGTGAAAATAGACAATCTACATGCTCACAACTCCTGGTAATGCGAGGCGTTGTGAGAATGTATATCTGCTATTTTCACAATAGAACCGTGTTACACAAAACGTAATGCCTCAACTCTTAGTGCTCGTCAGGGTGGGGGGGTAGGGGGGTCCCCAGTTCAAATATGATTATTTTAGGGGTCGTGGCCTTAAAAGGTTGAGAACCACTGCCATAGAACCTGCAAATATTGGCCTAAAGCCGGGGTTTTCAAACTTTTTTGACTCGAGGCACCCCTGTAAATAACCTTTTCATGAATCTTGTATCATATTACGCTACGTAAATAAGCACATCTTTCCACCTGAGATACGGTATGTCACGGAGAAATTCTGTTTCCATCATAACTGACTGAAAATTATACTTAACATTTAACCACTTGAACCCCTGCATAGGGTTGGACACGGTAACCGCCGTACCGCCGTACCGCGGTAAACCGAGGTCTACCGCGGTGTCAGTGTGCTTACCGCGGTAAAAAAAGACAAAAAAAAGTCTATTTTTTATTGGAAAACAAGCGAGTTTTAAAACAGGGGAGAAGCGAGGACCGCATGCGCTCCATGCCGCTCTGCTCTGGGCCGTGTACCACAGTTTGGAAGCCACATACGTCACTCTCACTCTCAGAGACACAGACAGTCACTGCTGCTGCCTGCGTAGAGGAGTACAGAGCAGCGTAAACTTTCTTTGTAATCCACACGACACAAGGATGTTAATACATACCTTGTGTTGTGGCATATCTTTTTTTATTCATACGGATTACTGGCGGAGCGCGGGCCGCGTGGACTAAAACGAAAATGAAACTATTTTACTTTTTCCATCGCGTCGCACGTTGTGCCCGTTCGGCGGCGCGTCGGAGATTTTATAACCTTTTCTGTCAAGTCTTGTAACTAAAACCTGTATATAGCAGCACTCAATCACTGGGATTTGAGAGTTGAGACGTGACGTGAGTTTACAGAATCACTGTACACGATCTGACTACCCGTCCTCTTCTGGTTTGTTCACACAGCTGTTTGTGTCTGAAAAGCCTACTAGCTAGCCTACGTTACTATGGTAACCCGACAGTGCAGATCTAAAAGCTCAGAACGCGTCGCGGATGCAATGTGTTGTGAGCTTGTAGATCTGCTCCTTTCAAAGCCATACCCGCTGTGCTGTACGGAGAAGTATAACTCGGGCGGTCAGGCTGTGTCGCCTTTAGGGAAGATGATTGCAATATTTTGGCTTATCGCCGAACCTTAATTAATAGATACGGGGGTGCGGTAATTACCGCAGTACCGTCGGTAAATGGGAAGACGGTAATCGCGGTAACAAAATGTCGATACCGCCCCAGGCCTACCCCTGCATCCCTATTTTGGGGGGGAAGGTTCACCAAAACATATTGCTGATCTAGAAGCTCACAACACGCTGTGAGCTTGTAGATCTGATATTCTTTGGGAAAGAGTTGTGCTAGCTGGAAAAAAAATAACTCAAGTACAGTGAAAATCAGGTCTGTTTTACTAGGAATTTGCATACCCACTTCGGCTTATGTTACTTTTGTCAAAGAGCACAAATTGAATATGCTATTATAATTCATAACCTCTCTAAGGTCCTTTTTCACTTCAATATGTCTTTAACATTATGTGGAAAATATAACTAATTATCATAATGTTATTCACCCTCTGATAGAGAATGCTCCCTCTTTAAGTAGAATGATTAATTCATTTTTTAGAAAAGTAACTCAATGATTCGTCATGATTTGTGCAAATGAAATACCAATATTTGTATTTATTTATGCTTTACAAGTAAACACTGTTCACTACCATGACAGCCGGGCTACACCAAGGCTTTTTATGTGCGTCAGTGCATATGCCGGGTGTGCGCGCATATGCGCGTTTTGGAAATATCAAATGCATATCAATTCAGTCGGCTATACCAGGCGCACGGATAATGCAAACCACAGATACACATTCCATAAAAATAGGATCGGTTCTATTTTTTATGCACGCGTATGTGTTTTGTACACAGACTCTCTGCTCTCCCCGCACATATAATCCCTCCTTGGTGTAGTCAGGGGCTTTTCGCACACGCACAGACAGCCCACGCGTTCTTTGGTGTAGCCCGGCCATATTAGTGAAATGCCTTTCTTCCAAGTTACATTCTTAATCTAAGACTTTAGTAGAAGTTTGGATAGGAAAAGAAAAAGAGTTTCATGAGGCCAAAAAAGGATCAACACCTCAAAAAAGCTTTTCGTCTTATTTAAATTTGGTTCCTTTTTTAACTCTAGTTATGAGTTAAAAAGACCAGACCAAAGTGACCAGACGTTCCGGTTTGGCCGGGACTGTCCCGTTTTCAAGCTCCGTGTCCCGGTGTCCTGACAAATATCTCTAAAACACTAATATGTCCCGGTTTTCAACATTCACTACAACATTCTCCCGGTTTTCGGCAGAATTAAAATAATAGTAGCCGTTTTCAGTCGTTGCATAGACATGTATCATGTTCTTTCAATGTAAACATGCTCACCTCATCAGAAAACATGAACAAATACATTGTCTGAGTACTGAGTTAAACGCTGAGGCTGCTTTGTTTGTCAACCAGAGCTGCCAACCCTCACGCAATGAGCGTGAGACTCACGCAAATGACCCTCTTCTCACGCTCTCACGCCACACATCGTATTTCTCACGCCGTCATATCACCAGCCGTCACAAAGTGGAAAACTGCGTCAACTCAAGTGTCACTGAGACATCCACTTCGGCCGCGATTTGAGCAATTAAAGGGCTTAAAATACTGTATATCTGATTCTGAAGTAGCCTAATGATTAGATGCGTCGCTGTGTGTGCGTGAGCGTCTGGTGTGAGGAACGCTGCGTGCACGTTCCTGCGCACATCATTCTCTACAGTAAGATCGACAGGAGGATCTACAACATTAATTCAACTCGTCCAAAATGAGCAGGCAGTTAAAATGAGGAGGGACTTTTGGATGGATGTGTGTGCAAAAATAACAGATCTTCAAGCAAACGACGTGTTACTTGCAGCTTAATGTAATATTTTTCTCATCCTAGTAAAGCCAGATTAAAGTATCAAACTCCCTGTAAAATGCAACAGAATACAGGAAATAACATCTACTCTTTTATTTTTTTTCTGGGGGAGGACCCCCAGACCCCCCAACAAAATTATCCACAGTAGGCTATAGGCTATTAACTACATTTCTGCCTCAAAATTACATATTCATTATTGAGGGTTAGATTTGGATAATTAAATAACACCCACCTAGAGCAACATACTGTACCTGGTTGGTGTAATGTAATAGTGACTCCAAGGGTCGATAAAATTATAATAATAACCAAAATTATTGTAATATTTGTTGAACATATAGGCCTATATATAATTTTTTATATTTATTTTGCGGCAACAAAGCCCACCCCCCCCCCCCCACACTCCTAGGTTTTCCTGAAAGTTGGCAGCCCTGTTGTCAACCACTCACTGCCTGTATGCAACCCTGCGGTGTATGTGCGCGTGCACGAACGCTAGAGAATGCGCACACACGGTAAGCGAGTATAAGGTAAAGTGAGCATTGCTTTGCGATTGTCCCGGTTTTATTCAACACAACATTGAATAGCAGATGAATAAAACACAGTACTATGCTAAAGAATAGGGAAAAGAAGACGGGAGAAGGAAAACATACCTTCCCCAAGAATGTATCCTGGTAGAAAACACACTTTAACGCCTCTAAAGTGGATCAGAATTCTAGTCTCCACTGCTTAGCTTAGCATTAGCATCCCTCACAATAAATAAACAAATAAATTCCTCCTGTTTTCACAAGGAGCTAGCAGCCTGTCACTCTTTACACAGACTGCTGTGCAACGACACTCTCCAACACAAAAGTTGCACAAAGGTTTGTGCACTGAAAACTGATATTATTTATAACACAGACTCTGCTCTGTTGTTTATCGGTGTGTTTGGTTTCAACCCGGACGAGAGAGTGACAGGAAACGGTCCCGGTCCTTCCCTCTATCTTGTCCGGGTTGAAACACAGTACACGACTCCAGAGTTTGATCAATCTGGGAACCCATCGTCAAAGAAGAAAGTGCGACACCTATCGGTCTGTCTCTCTAGCGTAGCGTTCTCTGAGGCTGTCTCGAGAGATTAGAGTTTGATTGATTGAACTGAAGACTTTATTAGAAGTTTGCATAGGAAAAGGTACAGTTTCATGACGGTACAGTTCACTGGTACAAGGTCTACTAAAAGGAGATCCATGAAAAGACTAAGCTTATTTCCACTGGAAACCATTTGAAGTATCTCATATAACATTGAATGACAGACAAATAGAACACAGTACTATGCAGTAGATATGTAAAGAAAAACAAAAAAGAAAACAGTAAGTATAAACAAACAGTAGCCTATATACAAAGCAGGGGAGGGTAGGGTTGGGCTAGGTTCGTTTTTTTTACCAGTTGCGAACGGCTGCTGCCTGTAAGTGGTTTTTCAGGGCAATTTTAAAGGATGCTAGTGATCCACACTCCTTTATGACCTTCGGTAAGGCTTTCCACATTTTGGTGGTATAGCAGAAAAAAGACTTTGACTGACCTTTGTTGGTTTTGACTCTGGGTTGAAAGTGATCTGTGGCGCTGCCTCTGGTGTTGTAATTATGGACATCCTTAATGTTTATAAAGTATTTTGACAGGTACTTGGGTATCATAGTGGTGTAGTGTATCTTGTACACCAGGCCCATTGCAAGTTGCTGTACTCTGTCATCTACTCTAAGCCACCCCACTCTTAATCTACTCTGAGCCACCCCACTCTTAACTGGTGAGTAGCGGTGAGGTGAGTCTGATAGGGAAGGTTAAGCAGGACCCTAATTAGTTTATTTTGGGCTGTTTGAAGTTTAGTTTTAAGGGCTTGTGGGGCGCCACGATACCATACGTGAACTCCGTAGTCAAAGAGGGGCTGGATTATTGCACCAGCTATGGTCCTCAGTGTGTCGAAATTGACCATCGGGGCGATCCTCTGTAGGAAACGAGTTTGTTGGTTGATTTTATTTATTACTTTAGAAGTCATCTTTTCGCTGGAAAGATTAGTAAGAGATTTCGTTTTTTTCGTGTTATGACCTTGTCACCCACTTTGATTGTGAAGTTATCGACTTTTTTGAGGTTATGATTTGATCCAAAGAGGATGGACTCAGTTTTTCCCAAGTGATAATTTGTTGTCGTTAAGCCATGTGCAGAGTTAAGTGTCTTTTCAACCTGCAAGTGGTCCTTGCCCGAGACTAGGAGAGCCGAGTCATCCACGAACAGGAACAGGTTGCAGTCGCAAGCAGATGCCATGTCGTTCACGTATATTAGGAACCCCACAGGACCTTGAGGAACACCACAGCTTACTGTGAGGGGGGGGGACAGGGTACCGTTAATCTCCACCACCTGTTCCCTCCCCACCAGGTAAGATTGCATCCAACTCACTGCTGCGCTGTCAAGACCGATGGCTTTTAATTTCTCAATCAGAATAGAATGATTTATGGTGTCAAATGCCTTCTGGAGGTCCATCATGACCATGCCGCTATATTTGCTGTCATCCGCTTCGCGTTTGATTTGGTCAGTCAAATAGAGAAGGCATGTGTCAGTGGAATGAGATTTTCTGAATCCAGATTGGAACTCGTAAATCAGATTATTCTCATCGAGGTATTTTGCAATCTGTTCGTAGACTATTTTCTCCATGACTTTGGATATGGAGCTAAGAATGGAAACGGGGCGGTAGTTTCCAGGGTCTAGTTTGCTACCTTTTTTATGCAGGGGGGTTACTTTTGCTAGTTTGAAGTCCTGGGGGACATGACCCTGTTCGATGGAAAGGTTAATTATGTGGGTAATGATTGGAGCAATGGTGGCGACTGAATCTCTGAGAAATCTAGCAGGAATTTTATCAAGGCCAGTGGCCTTGTGTTGAGGTAGGGCGCTCAGTTTTTTAAACACTTCATCAGTTGTCACTGTGGCAAGTTTAAAACTGTCTTTTCTGACGCCCAGTTTTTTGTAGAATTTTTTAACAAATTTTACACCATAACGCCCAGATGGGGCAACCAGTCTTAAGGTTTTGTTAACATGGGTAGCCACTTCACATTTGTCAGAAATGAGAGCGGCGTCCGTTTTGATGTTTATGTTGTGGCATATGGTTTTAGGTTTTAAGCCTAAAACCTTTTAAGCCTAACTTTAAGCCTAACTTTGTCAATGAACAAAGTTCATCCAGATGCCGGGGATCCCCATAAAGGCTAGGAGTATAAGGGGGTACCCTAACAGGGCATCTATAAACCCAATGGGGCCTATAACAGGACATCATCAGGTAATGCCCACACTGTAGGCTATATGGACATTTTATTTATTTTATCCGTTAATATATATCCATATACATAGGCTATATGGACTTAAGGGATATTTCACTTTCAAAAAAACTTTTGGTTTTTAATTTGCTTGATTGAATATTTAAATATTTGATGTAAATGTTACCAGGCCCTCCAGGCCCAGGGCCTCTCCCCACACACACCCATTGTAACTTCAAATTTCATTTTATCCATGATAGATTCATTAAAAACACCCATTATTTGTTTCTGGTGACTCATACTACCCTCCTAATATGTGAGCAGGCTGTGTTTTTTCAATAACTTTTTTTCATTTATTTTTAATAATTATTTTTGTATTTCATTTTTTCAATTTTCCCAAATAATTATTAAAAGTAAATGAAAAAAGTTATCGAAAAAACATGGCCTGCTCACGTATTAAGAGGGTAGTATGAGTCACCAGAAAAATAATAATGGGTGTTTTTAATGAATCTATCATTTGAAGTTACAATGGGTGTGTATGTGGAGAGAAGCCCTTCCACTGCTCCCTGTTGAAAGTGGAATATCCCTTTAATATTAACGTTTTCATTCATTCATTTATGATCTCATGTAGTCTATGATGTCAGTCATCTCCAGATTTGGGAAAAGTTGAATTTTTAATTTAAGTCAGTGGGGAAAAATAATTCACTAAAAAAATAACATCAATTAAACAATACAGCTTTTCTCTTAGCAAAATGCAAATTGAAAATTCCTGATGAAGCCGGTCGATTTGACATATAGTGTGGGGCCTTAAGGGGAGCAAATGCTAATTTCGTGCAATTTTGTCTTAAAGCGCCAAATTTTGCACAGATGTAGCCCAGGGCTTGCTCTAATGATTTAGCTAGGGCGCCTGAGTCTGCGACCTTCGGGGTCGCCACAGCGGCCAAATCAAGTTGGGCTCCCATTGACTTTCTATACAGGAGGAAAATACCCAGAAAAAGATTTTTTTTCTGGGTATTTAAGGAGGATCTGAGGGTTTCTAACTAGGGGTTTGTCATGATGCTGAATCCATTGCAGGCATTTGTTTTGCACAAAAAACATTCCGTGGGCTAGAAATGGCCTCAGAAAACAATACACGTATGGGTGAGTATTCATGTTAGTCGGAGGCCTTAGGGTTTTTTTTCCCGAGTCTGCGACATTCGGGGTCGCCACAGCGGCCAAATCAAGTTGGGCTCCCATCGACTTTAGTGATGAAAAGTGATGAGTCATCACTTTTCAGAGTTTTGTGGGTGCTGTGGTGACCCCGAAGGTCGCCGACTCGGGCGCCCTAGCTAAATCATTAGAGCATGCCCTGAGCTACACCTGTGCAAAATTTTGCACTTTTAGACTGATTAGCACGAGAAAAAAACCCTAAGGCCTCCGACTAACATGAATACTTCTGAGGCCATTTCTAGCCCACAGAATGTTTTTTGTGCTAAACAAATGCCTGCAATGGATGGGACCGTACCTATGTTCCCCAGGTTCTATGTTCCCCAGGTTCTATGTTCCCCACTTTCTTACCACCTAAACCTACCCCTACCCCTAACCCTAACCTTAACCATAAGCTCACTAAACTAATGCTGTGAGGTGGGGAACATAGAACCTGGGGAACATAGAACCTGGGAAACATAGGTTGGACCCCAATGGATTCAGCATCATGACAAACCCCTAGTTAGACCCCTCAGATGCTCCTTAAATACCCAGAAAAAAAATATTTTTCTGAGTATTTTCCTCCTGTATAGAAAGTCAATGGGAGCCCAACTTGATTTGGCCGCTGTGGCGACCCCGAAGGTCGCAGACTCGGGCGCCCTAGCTAAATCATTAGAGCAAGCCCTGGGCTACATCTGTGCAAAATGTGGCGCTTTAAGACAAAATTGCACGAAATTAGCATTTGCTCCCCTTAAGGCCCCACACTAATATGGCTCGAGTGTGTGACGCGAAAACTGTGGGAGGAGTAGGCGTCAAACATTTAGTTACTCTAGAAACAGAGAATAAAGTTTCCCCAAGCCAATAGTGTGGTTGCCCTGCTGGGCAACCACACTAATAATAAACAGGGGACATTATTAAAAAAAAAAAAAAAAACCCTGACCCTTCTATTGTAAATATTATTATTATTATAATGTTTTTACTATCTACTGCATAGTACTGTGTTCTATCCTGCCATTCAATGTTATATGAGATGCTTAAGTGGTTTCCTGTGTAAATAATCCAAGTGCTTTTTAGGATCTCCTTTTGGTTGACCTTGTACCAGTGAACTGTATGTCTATGCAAACTTCTAATAGTCTTCAATCAATCAATCAATCAAACTCCCAATGAATTTTAATGTAATAGCAGATCTACAAGCTCACAATGCATTGTGATGTGACACATTGTGAGCTTGTAGATCCACTCTTTTCAAAAGATTTGTATATGCCTACATTTAAAACCTTGAAATGGGACATTCTGCACAATTAGTATTCTACTTTTATACTTTTGTATAGTACATTTTAAATTCAGGACTTTTACTTGTTACAGAGTATTTCTACATTGCAATATTTGTACTTAATTAATGCATGCAAGTATAGTCTTCCCACCACTGTGTCTGTGTGTGTGTGTGTGTGTGTGTGTGTGTGTGTGTGTGTGTGTGTGTGTGCGTGCGTGCGTGCGTGCGTGCGTGCGTGCGTGCGTGCGTGCGTGCGTGCGTGCGCGTGCGTGCGTGCGCACATATAATCATAATATGGAGATTTAGTTGTCCAGAACTGGCGATCCGACCTGCTTAATTGTGGTAATGACCTCAACGATGACCGCACAATTGGGCATAAAACACAGGCAGACATACCGATATCCATATACAGTATGGTCATAAAACGTGTTCCCGACTTGCATTGCCTGTCCATTATCATTAAGTATATTTAAAGTATCTTAATTAACACATTATGCATTTTGTTTTGCTGTATAGCCTAGTATTCAGCGAAGTTACTAGCCTGGCATACAGGCTAAACCCTCCTGGCCGTGGAGTTCAATTTCACTTGAATGAAATCAGAGGCGTAATTTCACAAAGAAAAAAAAAGAAGAAACAGGGGGTTAGTTACCACAGTACCATTTTTAAAGCGGCAAAATCAAGTAGATCAACTAATAGTTGATCTACTTGATAATTTTCCCTATTTATTTGGGGACAAAAAGAGACAATATTTGAAAACGTTTGAAAACCTATGATGATCTTCCCAAATAAGCCCTTTTGCAAATCCCGCCCCATTCTGCCCTGTTACTATGATAGGACATTTGACCCTGGGCAGATTGTTTTTATAGTGGCAGTGAATGGGATTTTTTTTCCCCTTCATAGCCTCATTACAGCTATATAAAGTACCAAAGGAAAAACATCTAGGTGATATTAATAAAAAGGGAAGACAAAGGTACAGTAGTTACATTGCAAAACAGGGGGTTTACCCGAAAATATATGTTTTAATTTGTTTAATCCCAGTGGGACAGAATCCTCTTTGCAGATTCTTTTATAGTGGTAGTGGATGGGATTTTTTTTCCCTTCATAGCCTCATTACAGCTATATAAAGTACCACAAAAAACACATCTACGTGATATTAATAAAAAGGGAAGAAAAAGGTACAGTAATTACATAGCAAAACAGTAGTTTTCCCCCCGAAAATAAATGTTTTAATTAGTTTAATCCTCTGGATCAGAAAGAGAATAGACCGCGCATTGCATCCTGGGTAGGAAGAGGACAGAACTATAATCCTAACCTCACATAATAGGCTGGCTTTTCGTAATTCTGCCCATTTAAAATATATGTACCCAATCGTGACTCTTAGACCATTGATATGGTCCATGTGAACTAGTTTGTTGAAGCTTATTCATTATGATGAGCGAGATCACGGCCGAGATCGCGGCCGTACCGGGCGATCGCCGTGTCGCGCACTGCGGACAGTTTTGAAAGCCACATTTAACATTCTCCACTGCACAAACTCCACCCCCGATAGCAAAAAGTGAATGTTTTTTTCTGGTTGGCCAGTCAGGGAGTCTCAGGGACCAATCAGAAGGCTGACAAACGGTCTATTAGGGACGTGGCGACGCCACATTGAAAGTGGTCAATAAAGGGTTGCATACAGTAAAAGACTTGTCTAGATCATAACACGTGACACATTTTAGATGGACACGGGCATTGCTTGCGATGAAATGATTCATCTGCTAAAACAAATTATGCATGAAACTGAATTTGAACACAATTAGGGCTGTCACGATATGACATTTTACATGACGATTAATTGTCACTCAAATAATTGGCGATTAACGATTTAATTGTGTTTTTGTCGTTGATAATTACATCTCTGTTTGGCTTTTAGGCTTTGAAGTTGTACATGGTAGATATGACACATAACCTAAATATACAAAGAAATTACTGACAACTTACTACTTAAAAAATAACTTTGATAGTGGAAATAGCCGATCTACAAGCTCACAACGCGTCGCATCGTGAGCTTGTAGATCTGCTATTTCCACTATTTCGGACATTTTTCAACATTCACGATTATGACGATTATGACAAAATAATTGCGATAATGTCAAATAATCACGATTAGACGATTATGTAATAATTGTGACAGCCCTAAACACAATCCTCAACCCAAATGACGCCTCTGAACAAAATGTGATTTCCGCAACTGGTGTGGTTTACCAGCAGGTGACCAAGTTACATAAACAAAGTATATACTCCATTTTCAAATGACAACCCACTCAGTCTCTGATGATGTTTCATGTGTTTCCTCCAGGTGGCGCTGGACGTGGCCCTCAGTAAGAACCCGCTGGTCAAGATGCTCATCGTTGTTCTGGACAGCGATGCACCCATATGGAGATCCTTGACCGATACGGACAACGATGTTTAAAATAACAATTCAGCCAATAACCAAAACACTGATACCAATATTTGTTCATAGCCTATATTTATTTAGCTGTTTTGTGCCAGGGAGACAAATACATCTTCACTATAAGAAATAACTTAAGAAATAACTGTTCCGAAACTACAGCTTGGTAGGCTGCAGATAACCAATACACCCTCAGTAAGGAGGAACGATAAGGTGCTCAGTATCAATACAAATTAACAAGCTCCATCCCTACTTAGTATATATAGCCCGTTTATATGTATCTCCATTTAGGGAGAGCATCTTGGTGTAGAGGTGTCCCATATGACACTTGGGGTGACTTCAACATCGTCATCATAACCTTCATTTAAACTCAAGAGTACAGTTGAGGGCAGGCCCTCATATACAAAGCAGTCGACATACAACAATAATCAACAAAAATATGTACTTTTACATACAGCAATATTAAAATATAACCAGGATACAGAATACTTAGAAAACTAAAGAATGTTCAAGGAGCTAAAATCAGTTACTTAAAGGGGGCGTGACACGGCCAAAACAGCTAATTATGGCTATCAAATTAGCCAATTTTTTAATGATGTCATGTACCCCCATGTTAAATGACCCAATCAAATTAATTTATTGTAGTTACTGTACTGAAAGTAGTACTTTCTGTACAGTAACTGAAACAAATTAATTTGATTGGGCTAATATGGGGGGAGGGGCGGAGTCGATTATCCATATCATTATCTTTTGAAACTGCCCCAAAAAAAGCTGTCCGAGGTGTGTTTCCGACTTTCTAAACCAACTTTAAAACTATCAGTTCTAGGGGTAAAAATTATATAGCATTCGCTATAAAATCAATGGTTAGACCGATAAAAAAGTACATGTCTTCTTCAAAAAAGGTGTCAAAAAAGGTGTACGAGGGTCAACACGCTTCTCCCCGTCTATGAGACGGTTTTGTCGTATACCCATACCCTGCTGTCTCTTGCCCTAACCTGACTGGAGCACCCGGGACACCGGAGCAAGCGTAGAACGAGGGTCCAGCGATCTCCTCCTCCTCCGCAGAGGAGTTCCGTGGCTCATACACTCTGTGTGTAGCCTGTGTGTGTGTGCTTTCGCGCGCGCGCGCGCGCGTGCGTGCGTGCGTGCGTGCGTGCGTGTGTGTGTGTGTGTGTGTACACACACAATAGCTCTCGCAAATAGCCGTGCGGTGCAGCGCAAGCCGGGCTACACGCTAACAACAAGGCATCACGTTGTGCGCAGCACCGCACGACGGACGAAGTATACATTGCGCGGCACCGCACGGCGGACGAAGTATACATTCACTGCTAACTGATACGGCCCGCCTCCTTTTCAGACTGTTTGAAGAAACACGTGACCTACTGTATCATAATGTTCAATTTCGGCCGGTGTCGCCACTCCTTTAACTAAATGAACTAAAGCAGTTTCAGTCTAGAACAAGAATGTGGGACTGTTGGCCAGGCCATGGAGACATGGCTATGCTGATCTGTGCAGGGCAGGATTAACCCTTCAAGGTGGCCTGTGCTTGGACCTAGAATCAGCGATAAAGCCATCTTATGCAGAGCAATGTATTAAAGCCTACGGAGATTATTCCCTTTATGATGATGTCATCACCCAAAGGATCACGGGAGATTGAGTTGTATTTCAGCCGCGGGCCCCAATGATGCAACGCTAGTGTTATTTAATATAAAACAATATCACGACTTTTATCGGGGAAAATAACAACACAGCTTTCTGGAATGGCAGAAAAGGTGTTTAAGGGGAGATATAATGGACCAACTCCACGGCCAACCGTGCACATCTTTTGAGTACTTCCACGAGCATATCGGAGCAACGTGGAATATGTTTTTCAAAAGTTCGTGAAAATCTCGATAGCGTGATGAGTTAAATTATAACAACTGAAACTATTGTCACAATGTGAACATTGGAAAGGTGCCTTCAGACTACTTGACACACTGAAACACTTGTTACACTGCTGACGTTAATCAGGTTTTTCTCCAGTGTGGACACGCTGGTGGTACCTCAGGCTAGATGAATCACTGAAACTCTTGTCACAATGTTTACAGTGAAAAGGTTTTTCTCCAGTGTGGATACGCTGGTGTGTCTTCAGGCTAGATGAATCACTGAAACTCTTGTCACAATGTTCACAGTGAAAAGGTTTTTCTCCAGTGTGGATACGCTGGTGTGACCTCAGGCTAGATGAATCACTGAAACTCTTGTCACAATGTTCACAGTGAAAAGGTTTTTCTCCAGTGTGGATACGCTGGTGTGTCTTCAGTGAACTTGACTGACTGAAACTCTTGTCACAATGTTTACAGTGAAAAGGTTTTTCTCCAGTGTGGGTACGCTGGTGTTGGTTCAAATGAGATGACAAACTGAAACTCTTGTCACAATGTTCACAGTGAAAAGGTTTTTCTCGAGTGTGGGTACTTTGGTGTGTCTTCAGGTTAGAAGACAGACTGAAACGCTTGTCACAATTATTACAGTGAAAAGGTTTTTCTCCAGTGTGGACACGCTGGTGTCGGTTCAGGTGAGCTAACCGATTGAAACTCTTGTCACAATGTTTACAGTGAAAAGGTTTTTCTCCAGTGTGGGTACGCTGGTGTTGGTTCAGATGAGATGACAAACGGAAACTCTTGTCACAATGTTCACAGTGAAAAGTTTTTTTTCCACTGTGGGTACGTTGGTGTCTCTTCAGATGAGATGACTGATAGAATCTCTTGTCACAATGTTCACAGTGAAAAGGTTTTTCTCTAGTGTCTCCTGAGAGAGAGAGAGAGAAAGGGGGTGGGGGGGGGGGGTGTAGGGACAGAGGGGGGAGAGGGAGGAGGAGTGAATAGGAGAGGCATAAAATGAGGAGCAATTATGGCTTCCCTGTTAATATTTCTGATTTAATTGTATTTTTCATCATTTAAATCCCTTTTATTCCAACTCCCAGTTTCCTAACCCCAGGGCTCCACCAAAAAGACGGCGTCGACATCCGACTGACTCCACTGAACATAATTTGTTGATATTTCAATCAAAGATCAGATGAGGATATGAGCATTATCAACTGTAGTGTTATGCCTAAAAAGTTATAATGTATGCTGTGTTTAAGTGACTGAAAAAAGTAGCAGATCTACAGGCTCACAACACGTCGCATGCATGAGTCAGGACATGCTGTTTTGGGACTGTGAGCTATTTTCGGTGCACAAGCGCCGCCACGATAATGTATAAAAATCTGTCTTTAGTGTTCAGACTCAGTCACTCACTGCTGACCTGTTTAGGAGGAAGAAATGAGAAAGGAGTTGTTTCCCAGCCTGTTGTGTTTATACATATTTAGAAGACCACTGTAATTACATAAAAAATGTGCTAGGATTTTTGGGACATCTAGTCACCATTGTGAATGACGTGAATGGATAGCCAACGGCAGAAAAGCACTTATTAAATGCACAATTAAATGCAATGCAATTACATGTAATCATAATTTATGCATGACTGGACGTTGTGGATGCCGTCAAAAAATTTAACTGGGGCGATTTTCGAGTTTGGACGCCGTTACCGGAGCATCCGACGTTGCCGTCGGCAGTGGAGCACCCTTCATTGATTAAAACCGGAGGGTTCCCAGCGATGCCGTTGACGCAACGCTTGCAGTGGAGCCGGGGGGTTACCGCACACACATAAGTCCTGCCCTTGTGGGATAACTAACATATCCCCACACATGTTAACGATTCCCCCCAATGAAGTGACGCGGTCCGTGTTAACTGGTTACGATGGTAACCGATAGCCCCCGCGCTGTTGCGGCCAGGAAAGATACACCGAGTTTCCCTTGATGCCTCACAGAGTACTAAATCCGGCGACTTCTGACACCCATTGGATTGTATTCATCCTAGCTGCAGAAACAAGGACATATATCTGCTTCTTTTCCCATATCGCGAGTTTGGTCAAACAAGACTATTTTTTAACTAACACACGGATCATAGTGGTTGTATTGTTTCTTCTCTGCGTGAAAGAAAAGATTTTGGCGGCCGCAGACGAGAACACCCGTGCACACAACGTGCACGCGGCAGTCACCGACATTCTGGTAAATACAATAGGAAAAAGCCTTGGCAGAGCTAATCTACATTGGTTATGGTAAAACTATGGCAGTCCATAGTGTTAGAACCAGAGTTGGGCTACTGTAATAATACTACTTTTTTCGGTAACGAGTAGTGTAACGGCACTACTCCTCCGAAATAGTAATAACACTACAAATACTGCCTGGTCGAGTTACTCGCTACTCGCTACTTTCGTGCCTGCAGTTCCTGCTTTTGCCTTCAGCAGGAACCGATTGTAAACATCACCACTTGTCTTTTAGAACATTGGAACTGTCATTTCACTAAAATAACTAACCAGAGAAAAGGTAATCAAACACAAGCGAGTCAGTGCAGCAGCAGGTCACGGTGACTTGCCTGCAATCAACAGTAGCAGGCACCCGACATTTGATAACAGTCACACTTATAGATTAATAAAAAGTCTAAATACAACAAAACCCCCAACTAAGGAGATTTATAATATCAAGCAAATAAATGAATTACTTTTAGGAAGAGAGAGAGAAGAGAGAGAGAGAGAGAGAAGAGGAAAAAAAAGTTGCACTCTGCACATACGGTGCGCAAACCCGACAGTTGCTTTAACAACCTAGATTAATATCCTACATGTGATACAATAACCCAAAACCCCGAAATAAGCAAGCCAAAGGAATGAATTAGCCTACTAATCCATGTAGGCTGAGAGAGAGAGAGAGAGAGAGAGAGAGAGAGAGAGAGAAAGGGAAAGAGAGAAGCCAACTCTGACAAGTGAACTAACTCTGACATGATGTCCTTATGGTGACGGAATAAATATAATCCTTAATCCTTATGCAAAAAACATCGGTGATATCTTGCTGTTTTAAGCATGAAGTTTCAGCAGCTATATAGGCTATACTATAGCTATAGCCTAATCAGTTTGATACTGTTTGAACTATTTGAGCTGTAGCCAGGCCTACACAGTAAATCAATCGCCTCGTTGATCATTCTCCCCAGCTGCTATGCTGTGCTGCGCTCTGCGGGGATCTCCGCCAGGTTAGGTTGTCCACCCCTGTCCTGTAAAATCCATAGGAGCCAAATGGAATGAAATCTGCTTAAACTTTCTGACAAACGGATACAGAACCATATATAGGCTATATAATGTCAGGTGGATAAATGAATTAACTCATGAATGTATGGCAGCTGTTTTTTAAAATAATTAAACTCATTCAAATGACCACCAGTGAGCCCTGGGACTAACTTCATTGAACAATATAATGTATTGTATTAGATATTATTATATCTAATAAATATTAATACGTCTAATATATGTTGGCAATGCATCTCAGACTTTTTTTATGGAGTAACGCAAAAGTAGTGTAACGAGTAGTGTAACTAGTTACTTTCTTCAGGGAGTAATGAAGTAGTGTAAGGCACTACTTTTTTCAAAGGTAATATGTAATATGTAGTGCACTACTTTTTTGAGTAACGGATCCGAACTCTGGTTAGAACTGACCTCCTCTGGTCTCCTCCCAATCATCACTGTCTTCAGTGACTTCAGAGTCAGATTCAAGCTGGACTTCAACTTCAGAACAGTGTTTAGATATGTCTTCATCATTGTCTTCACTTTTCACTGCTGCTGATATCGACGTTGACCCATCAGGCTCCTCTGGTCTTTGAGGTAGCTCCTCCTGTTCCTCCTTAATGTGTGGAGGCTCTGGTTCCTCCTGTTCCTCCTTAATGTGTGGAGGCTCTGGTTCCTCCTGGAGCAGACTGGAGCTCCTCTCCTGCTCAAGAGAACCCTCCTCTTTACACACAACCATGTGCAGGATGTCTAAGAGCAGAAAAAACAACAACATGATAGCTAACACTGGATTCCTTAAGTGTACTTCATCCTCCTTCATGTACAAAATAAGGTATTAGCTGCTTATATCATTTACTCTCACTTCTGAAGTATTTTCACCTGTTTTTGCAAAGGCTTGCAACGCAAAAAAAACGACTTTTCACACATGTTTTGTGTTTTCAGTGTTTACACTAGATGGCGCTCATCAATAACATAGAGTCATCATTCCATTCTCCAACACAAAGTGGACCAGGAGATCACATGATCGCATGATCCTACATTTTTATCCCAATATTTTGTAACCCATTTTTCACCCAGTGCCAATTGCCTAAGCTAAGTCATTTTAGGATGATTCGTTTAACTAAATACATGCTACAGCAAAAGAAATCAACCATTACATTAGTAAGGTGTTCAGCACATGTTCCCCCTGCATAGCGATGCTAGGGTTCAAGTGGTTGAACTTACTGAAGTGTGGCTGATCTTCAGGTTCCTCCTGTTTAATAGAAATGGCCCTGGCTGAGTCTGGAGAGTTCATCTTCACCTGCAGTCTGGACTCCACACACCGCTCTGGAATGAAGCAATTCAACAAGGACTTTAATAATTTCACACCTAGTGGTGCTACAGAAAAGTGGTTCTCAACCTGTGGGTCAGGACGTCAGGGGGGGGACCCCAATTCTTTTGTCCCCAGGTGATTAATTTAATTCGATTTTTTTTTTCACTCAACAGTAAACAAACCAACATAAAGTTTAAGTGTATACAGGGTATCTATGAAAGTAAAGTGACAAAGGAGTTTTAACTATTAAGAGCCTTTTAACACCTCTTAAATAAATAAAATAAACATTGGCCATATTGTCAAATATTAAATACAGAAATTGTGAAAATAGACAAAGAAAATAGACAATCTACATGCTCACAACTCCTGGTAATGCGAGGCGTTGTGAGAATGTATATATCTGCTATTTTCACAATAGAACCGTGTTACACAAAACGTAATGCCTCAACTCTTAGTGCTCGTCAGGGTGGGGGGGAGGGGGGTCCCCAGTTCAAATATGATTATTTTAGGGGTTGTGGCCTGAAAAGGTTGAGAACCACTGCCATAGAACCTGCAAATATTGGTCTAAAGCCGGGGTTTTCAAACTTTTTTGACTCAAGGCACCCCTGTAAATAAACCTTTCATGAATCTTGTATCATATTACGCTATGTAAATAAGCACATCTTTTTCACCTGAGATACGGTATGTCACGGAGAAATATCTGTTTCCATCATAACTGACTGAAAATTATACTTAACATTTAACCACTTGAGCCCCTGCATTCCTATTTTGGGGGGAAGGTTCACCAAAACATATTGCTGATCTAGAAGCTCACAACACGCTGTGAGCTTGTAGATCTGATATTCTTTGGGAAAGAGTTGAGCTAGATGGAAAAAAAGAACTCAACAGTGAAAATCAGGTCTGTTTTACTAGGAATTTGCATACCCACTTCGGCTTATGTTACTTTTTTCAAAGAGCACATATTGAATATGCTATTATAATTCATAACCTCTAAGGTCTTTTTTCACTTCAATATGTCTTTAACATTATGTGGAAAATATAACTAATC
Source organism: Nannobrachium achirus (assembly GCF_963921795.1). Classification (NCBI taxonomy): domain Eukaryota; kingdom Metazoa; phylum Chordata; class Actinopteri; order Myctophiformes; family Myctophidae; genus Nannobrachium; species Nannobrachium achirus. The sequence goes on along the minus strand of NC_137823.1, from coordinate 14,922,163 downwards.
ATAATGTTATTCACCCTCTGATAGAGAATGCTCCCTCTAAACTCTGCCATCAAAATACCCCTTTGTACCCCTTCTCTGCCATGCCCGTAGAACCCGTAAATGTAATAAAAAATAATTAAAAAACATTTTTTTGTCGAAGCGCAACTAAAATAGGCCGGAACTAATGCTCCGTGATCGGTTTCTACACGGACACATTATTGAGCGGACAACTTTAACATTGGAGTCCCTGAACCGGAAGTCCGTCCTCTATTTTGGCCCGTTAACTTTCTGTCTGGACTCCGCGGCTTACAGATGGAGAACTTATTGATCAATTGAAAAAGTTTCAACGGATTCGAGAAGCTGATGGAATACGCGAACACACGATGCATAGCAGTGTCCGATCACGCACGATGGGAACTGGACGAGCGCCCACGTTAACAGTAAGGAGAAGCCGGCAGTGAAAGACATAGAGAAATTAACGGGCTTTACGGCCGTAAACTACGAATGAGTTAAGTAGAATGATTAATTCATTTTTTAGAAAAGTAACTCAATGATTCGTCATGATTTGTGCAAATGAAATACCAATATTTGTATTTATTTATGCTTTACAAGTAAACACTGTTCACTACCATGACAGCCGGGCTACACCAAGGCTTTTTATGTGCGTCAGTGCATATGCCGGGTGTGCGCGCATATGCGCGTTTTGGAAATATCAAATGCATATCAATTCAGTCAGCTATACCAGGCGCACGGATAATGCAAACCACAGATACACATTCCATAAAAATAGGATCGGTTCTATTTTTTATGCACGCGTATGTGTTTTGTACACAGACTCTCTGCTCTCCCCGCACATATAATCCCTCCTTGGTGTAGTCAGGGGCTTTTCGCACACGCACAGACAGCCCACGCGTTCTTTGGTGTAGCCCGGCCATATTAGTGAAATGCCTTTCTTCCAAGTTACATTCTTAATCTAAGACTTTAGTAGAAGTTTGGATAGGAAAAGGAAAAGAGTTTCATGAGGCCAAAAAAAGAACAACACCTCAAAAAAGCTTTTCGTCTTGTTTAAATTTGGGTCCTTTTTTAACTCTAGTTATGAGTTAAAAAGACCAGACCAAAGTGACCAGACGTTCCGGTTTGGCCGGGACTGAAGCTCCGTGTCCCGGTGTCCTGACAAATATCTCTAAAACACTAATATGTCCCGGTTTTCAACATTCACTACAACATTCTCCCGATTTTCGGCAGAATTAAAATAATAGTAGCTGTTTTCAGTGGTTGCATATACATGTATCATGTTCTTTTAATGTAAACATGCTCACCTCATCAGAAAACATGAACAAATACATTGTCTGAGTACTGAGTTAAACGCTGAGGCCGTTTTGTTTGTCAACCACTCACTGCCTGTTAGCCCTAGAATGTCTCCAATATTCGGTCGAATGATACTCCGTATATTCCCATGGCGCGGCGGTTAGCAACTAATCTGCGCGGCACTAAAGTGCTGCACGCTACTTGTGTACTCACCCAATAATTAATTCCTCAGCCTGGGAGAAAGACATTGTCCTATAGTGTCATATCCATTTGAAAGTTCTGGCTGAAAACGTGTACTTTGTAAAATATCTCCACTTATCACGAGCCAACACGGACGACTGACACGACCGGGCGAGGGGCCCGGAATGACTGCTGGACTGAATATATCAAAACTTCCTTTTGGAAGCACAAAAGTACGGGGCACGCAATCACGCAGGTGGTGCGATTAGTCACCCCACGTCAATCACAAGCACCTGTCAATTGTGTGCCCCGTACGTTTTGTGTTTCCCAAAGGAAGTTTTGATATATTCAGTCCAGCAGTCATTCCGAGCCCCTCGCCCGGTCGTGTAAGTCGTCCGTGTTGGCTCGAGATAAGTGGAGATATTTTACAAAGTACACGTTTTCAGCCATAACTTTCAAATGGATATGACACTATAGGACAATGTCTTTCTCCCAGGCTGAGGAATTAATTATTGGGTGAGTACACAAGAAGCGCGCAGCACTTTAGTGCCGCGGAGATTTCGTGCTAACCGCCGCGACATGGGAGCGTTCTATGGCTCCAGATCTGAGGGAATATACGGAGTATCATTCGACCGAATATTGGAGACATTCTAGGGCTAACTGCCTGTATGCAACCCTGCGGTGTATGTGCGCGTGCACGAACGCTAGAGAATGCGCACACGAGTGCACGGTAAAGTGCGCATTGCTTTGAGATTGTCCCGGTTTTATTCAACACAACATTGAATAGCAGATGAATAAAACACAGTACTATGCTAAAGAATAGGGAAAAGAAGACGGGAGAAGGAAAACATACCTTCCCCAAGAATGTATCCTGGTAGAAAACACACTTTAACGCCTCTAAAGTGGATCAGAATTCTAGTCTCCACTGCTTAGCTTAGCATTAGCATCCCTCACAATAAATAAACAAATACATTCCTCCTGTTTTCACAAGGAGCCAGCAGCCTGTCACTCTTTACACAGACTGCTGTGCAACGACACTCTCCGACACAAAAGTTACACAATGGTTTGTGCACTGAAAACTTATATTATGTGTAACACAGACTCTGCTCTGTTGTTTAACGGTGTGTTTGGTTTCAACCCGGACGAGAGAGAGAGAGGAAACGGTCCCTGTCCTTCCCTCTATATTGTCCGGGTTGAAACACAGTACCCGACTCCAGAGTTCCCTCCAGAAGTAGCAGAAATGCTGGTTTAGGTCATAATAAACGGAACATTATTTTCAACAAAACAAAAACAAACTCACAGTGAATTATAATGTCTACCATGAATTCATCAAAGTGTGTAAATGTAAACAAATAGCCTTGATAGTGTGGTTCCTGTGGAAATAAGCCTCGGCTTTCTAGGATCTCCTTTTAGTTGACCTTGTACCAGTGATTTGTATGAAACTGTACTTTTTTCTATTGCAAACTTCTAATAAATTCTTCTTCAATATCCAGAAAGGCTATCGTAAATTTAGTGTTATTTTACATAAAAATAAAACAAATCTTATAGACGGGTTTCTGGTACACGTAACACTGAAGAGATAGATGCGTGCGCAGACGTCGGTACCAAAATAAGCCAATGAAACGAGGCGCTCTTGAATGAAACCAGCGCGCCCCAAAACAACAGGTTTGGGGATTGGACGGAATTGATTACATGATACAGTCAGCTGTGCATTTAGTCTCAATGTTTGTAAACAAGAAACCTGTCTATTTACACCTGCAAACCTGTGATTTGACAATACAGTTTGTTTGATTGATTGATTTATTAGAAGCTTGCACAGCATAGGGGAAAAGTACAGTTTCATGACAGTAGGCTTGGCCTACATAAGCACTGGTACAAGGTCAACTAAAAGGAGATCCTAGTAGGCAGAGATGGGGACTCGAGTTAAAGACTCGTCACTCGAGTCGAATCGAGTGAGAAGCTAACCGCTGCAGCCTGCGGGAAGTCTGCATGCAGCATGTCTGCAGACGTGGGTCTGAAGACACGGGTTTGCAGACCCCATACTACTTGACTGCCCCCTAGTGCTTCGGTGACTGTGCAGACATTGTAGTCACTTGGACAGGGCGTTTATCGTGGGCTTGCCCAGGCCTTACGGCCTGGGCATAAATAGAACGATTGCATTCACCACGGCTTCGTAACTCGCGCGGCGCTCCGCCGGCCGCGCGGCCCTGGCCCGCTCTTCGCGGCCACTCGCGCCTGCGGCGCTCGGGGGCGAAGAGCAGGACCAAGGTCCGCTGGCCTTCGCGCCGCTTGCAATGTCGTGGACAATCGAGCGGCTCCGCCTGGAGCTAAGGCTGCCACTGGGAGCAGTAGAGAGGTTGACCTGGGTCTGCAGTGCTGGGTCTGCAAACAGGTCTGCAGTGCAGACCTGTTTGCAGACCCAGGTCTCGCAGACGCCTTCCCGCAGGTTGCAGCAGTTACTACTTGAATCGAGTGACACTTTTGGCGACTCGTCACTCGACTCGGACTCGCCCCTCAAAAACTCGTGACTTGACTCGACTCGTGCTCATAAGACTCGTTAAGTTCACGAGTCTTATGAGCGGTGCTTAAAATAAAGATTGTTCACGACGTGAACAATCTTTATTTTAAGCACTATAATGCATGACAAGCACGACAAATATTGCCCTTCCTTCTCCTTTCTTCTTTCTTTCTTCTCTGTTGCGCGGCTGCGCGCCGCTGTGCTGCTGAGTGTTGCGCACGGAGACAGCGGCGACCGCGTTGTTTTTCCCAACGTACTTAAGCGCAACGGTGGGGGCCAGCCCAGGAGCGCTTCGCTGTGTTCACTTGGACCGCGCGCAGCTCAGGGCCGTTGGGAAAACCGCAGTCTGTCTCGCAAAGCGTGGCAGACACAGCCGTCTGCATGGACCTTTCATCCTAAGATTTAAATATTAAAACGGCGAAATAAAACATATATGTTTAGCTCATCATCAGCTATTTTACTTCAGCTAACCTGGCATTTGTTCAATAATTGTATAAAATGATAGGATTATCTGTGAGAACCTGCTTATCTAACGTCGGGTTTCTCTCCAGAGCGCAGCCTCCTCTCGTAATAATATTAATAATGTTCCACTACCACCAGCTGCAGCTATATAGGTCTAATAGCTGAGCTCATTAACCCCTCGTAAGTTAACTTATTGTTTAAAGCAGTAACGTGAGGTTACCATGCCCAGTAGCCCTACTGTTACACTGCTAGAGGATTATTAAATTGTTTTTTGTATCTGTTGCGCTCGCACGTATAGGCTATAGTGCGTCTTTCCATGATATCTAGACGCCGACGCGCCATGACAAGGTGGATTAATAGCTTGCAACTCTGATTTTTTGGGAGCCTTATAGGCTAAACAATATAAACCATAGGCTAGTTGATTTTGAGAGGTTTATAGGCTGAACAATAAACCTACAGTAGCCTAGGCCTAGGCTGTTAGTTCAGTAGCAGCAGTAGGCAGGACAGCTGCTGCATGCAGCCTTTCAGAATAAGATTTAAATATTAAAACGGCGAAATAAAACACATATGTTTAGCTCATCATCAGCTATTCTACTTCAGTTAACGTGGCATTTGTTTAATAATTTGATAAGATAATAGGATTTTCCGTGAGACAGTGCTTTTCTAGCGTCGGGTTTTCACTTTTTTCTCCGGTAGGCTCTTCTCTTCATGATGTCAATTCCACCAGCTGCATCTACTAATTAACCCCACGTAATTATTGTTCAAAGCATTAACGTGAAGTTATGCCAAATATGCCCGTAATGTTACAGTTGTGCTGTCAGGATTCTTCACAGCACTGCAGTAACTTTAAAAAAGAAAAATAGCTTTTAAAAAAGCAGGAGGGGAGTGGAAATGAAAGGGAAAAAAAACTTTATGCTAAAGAAGTAAAAGAAAAGCTTTATTTTGGAATAAAGATTATGTTGAACCACGTTTATTTTTTTAATTTATATCTTAACTAAAACTGCTATTGAAAATGATGCTGTATCAATGACTAAGTAATGTATCAATCCTGACATACTGTCTGTTTATATTAATACAGTAAAGGAGTGATCATGAATACAATCATGCACTTGCCAGTACAATTTAATATAGTATATTAATTATACGCCGGCAACAAACGTTTACGACAGTGATGTAAAATGTATTCCCAGGTCCAATCCCCACTGAGAGTACACGTCGCTATGGTAACCAGTAGCGATACGTTTTACGGCAGTAACTGCAGTAAAGTGTTATGTTGCTTACTGTCCAGCTCTGGCGGCTTCTTCAAATAGAAAAATTGTGATTGCTTCGCAATTCCTATTAAAAACAACATTTGAGTACTTGTCTAGCTCAAGCTGTCTTAGGAAAATGTCAGTACAGATAGCTACAATGGTCTACAAAAAGGATTTAAGTGTCAAGCAAGCAACTGAAGTGTGGCTGGTTTTGGGATTATTTTATTCATTGGATGATGATCGGACGGCCGGGGACCCTGCTACTATTGGACATAACTGCGTTGCTTCCAAGGACCTTTTGTAACCGGGCCGTGGACCGGGTTTAGTTTAGAACAGATTCTTGATACATGTGACAATAAAGGATGGACTGACAAGGATGTTCCCCCAAGATTACAATGTTTTATTAAATACTTCAGCAATATTAAAAGTACTTTATTGTATCAAAATAGTTTAAAACGATAGTTAGAAAGACAAACTCTATATAGTGCAAACTGCAAGGAAATAGGGGAAAGGGAGCACTGCAGGACGGCACGTGTTAACAGAAGTAAAGGAGGGGAACTACTGTAAGGGCCTATCCACAAGTGCCCTACACCACCACCTTAAGGTAAAAGCTAGGGCATTCAATAGAGTAAAGTAAAGCAAAGCATGTGCAAGATACCAAGCAGTCAGGGGGGGGGGGGGGCACACCGCTGTGAGCCTAGTCTGCTTCTGCTAACCCTCCACCATCCAGAAGGCCACAAACACCAATCCTGCAGTCTCAGAAGCACAAGAGGAAACAATGTTATATTCACAGTAATAGGTTACCAAGAATATAGATGTATGAGTATAAATATTTCTTGGGGGAAATGTTGAACAAAGAATGGTCACGTTACAATGCCATTGCAATCAATACTGATAAATAAAACAAAGGGATTAACTGAAATGAATATAAAGCAACAGAACTCAAACAGAACAAAACGGCAGTGGCAGCCTATCTACAAGAGAAACAAATCATAGGCATTAACACACTATAAAACAGATAGATTATATAAAACAAACAAAATAATTACATTTACCTCTTTCTCATTTACTACTGAACATGTGAAGGACAGCAGTCATTAAGCAGCAGGGCCTAAAGCATAAAACAAGAAGGTCAGTTTCAAGAAGGACAAATATTGTGTTTGCTTTCACTTAATAGCCTACACCTAGCTACACCTACCCAGGGGCATGGCACCAAGCAGCACACACATGTAGCACCTGCAACACCAGTGACAATAAAGGGAAAGGCCCATACTGGCTGGCTTTTATAGTGAGCCAAACAATCAGGGAAACAGGAAGTGAGGAGCCCTGTCCTGTCCCTCCACAGTAGCCCAGAAGGGACATTCCTGACTGGCTACATCTACCCCCGGCTTCTTAAATTGGCGGCCCGACAATTTGCTAACACCAGGGTCTGAAGAATGGTGGAGTTGAGTCGGTAGGCAAGCCCTGTATCTGTGAAATGGTAGCCCCGTTTGTTCTACTCAGCAGTGTCCTTGGCAGATGGTGAGGGTTAGAATGTCTACCGGCCTTTTCACGGTTGGACCTTCTTACTACCTTGGGGTGGGGGGGTGGGCTGGAACTGGTGGCAGTAGAGGTCTCTGGCGGAGCCGACGTAGGTGGTGTTAGATGACGCACCAGGTCTGCCTCAGGTGGGTTCTGCATTGTAACAGGTCGGGCGTTCTTTGTCCTAGTCACACGTCTGGTCCCCAGCCACAGGTACCGTTCACCTGTGTCAGGGCTTGTCATATGTGGATTCGGTGGAGGTGCAGGAATCCACTGGTCCCTTTCATTCCGTTCGGTTGCTGCCTGCTTCATCCATTCCCGGGTGTACTGAACCACTTCCTCTTGCAGTCGTCGCTGGTGCTTCCGGATCCAGTCATGGACCTTGCCCGCCCTGGCATCCATGACAGCCCCCTGGACCTGATAGTGGAGAGCAGGCTGAGACCCTTTTCTTTCAGGCAGTACCTTGCCAGCATAAGCTGATTGGACAGCCACTAAACCTCTACCAGCACCAGTAGACTGAAGGACATGACGATATTTACACTGATCACCATACCAACATCTTCCTTTCTGGAAGTATCTGCATACTTTGTCTGATGGTGAACATGGCCATTGATGTACATACGCACATCTTGCACCAAATCTACAACAGCCATTTATAAATGCCCTGCAACTGAATTGAGGCCTCGGGACAAAGTGCAGATTAGAGGGAATAGTTGGAATATGTGGTCTATGGACATCCGAGCCCGAGTAAACCCCACCTGATGTTTGACTCCTCACATCAGGGGGAAGAAGTTTCCCACATCCTGAGCAGCCAGGGTTGCTGTTGTAGGATATGGGGCCCTAGGTGGCTGAACATGAGAATCAACAGGTTCGCTCCTGCACTGGTTAGCATGGTGGCCTGGTTTTTGGCAATAATTACATACAACTGTGTTTGAGGGGGGTCTAGAGGCTGCCTGTAGTTCAAATAAAGCCTGTGTCAATGTATTAATCTGTTCATTTTGTTTCTGCAACATGAACTTTAATTCAACCATTTCTGTGTTAACAGAACTAGTAGGTGCCTTACTCTCAGAACACTGCAAGGCACTAAACGATGGAACTGAGAAACTCCTACCCCTTGGCTCCTCAGATAGTCCTTCTCGTTCCCAGCGAATGGCTTCCGCCCTTACATCGAGGAGGCTGTAATCAGGATGTTGCCGGACCACTCGTTTCAGCTCCCTGTGAAGGTTAGAGTCAAGGACATGTTCAACAAACTGATCTCGAAGGAGTGTTGGGCTACCCTGCATTTCCCTTGGGGAACAACGTTCAACCTTTTCCATTAGACACTGTAAAGCATGTGAGAACTCTAGAAGGGATTCTGCATCCTTCTGTTTCCTAGAAAAGAACAGCTGTTGCAAGGACACATACGATTTTGAACAGCCGTACAAATCTTCAAGAATAGTTAAAATTTGTGTTGGGTCCTCCCTTTCTGCCCTAGGCCGGTACCTAATCTCATCCTTGGCTGGCCCCCCCAGGTGATCATATATAAAATAGGCTTGGTCAACAGGTCTCAAGTGTCTTGTTCTCAGAGCAGCCCTCATCTCCTCCACCCAATCCCCCACTGAAATACCAGATGTGCCCCTAAAGATAGGACATTTTCGTTCCCTCTGTATATAGAGAAAACGTTCAACAGGGAGACAGTCATTAGGATCAGGGCCTTGGCAGCCATCATAGTCAGTACAGTCTAAATCCACCTGCTCTGCCTGAGAGGCTACCTCTCGGTCCTGTGTTCGCTGGTCTTTTTCCCTCAATTCTTGAAGTTCACTGGCCATGGCACAAATGAGAGAAACAGTCAACGCAGCAATGTTGATTGAAGCGTTTCAACTTTGTTGGGGAAGGGGGAGTAATGCAAGGCAGCAATGAGGCTCAGCCAGGCCGATCTTCGACATGCACACTGCCGTTTTGTTTTAATCACCAAAAAAATAAAAAAATAAAACCAACTAAAAACAAATTAAAACCAAATAAAAATGATACATCCTTGTCACAAGCCCACCCAAACAGTCACTGTATCACTGCCGACAAACGCCAGAATGTAACCGGGCCGTGGACCGGGTTTAGTTTAGAACAGATTCTTGATACATGTGACAATAAAGGATGGACTGACAAGGATGTTCCCCCAAGATTACAATGTTTTATTAAATACTTCAGCAATATTAAAAGTACTTTATTGTATCAAAATAGTTTAAAACGATAGTTAGAAAGACAAACTCTATATAGTGCAAACTGCAAGGAAATAGGGGAAAGGGAGCACTGCAGGACGGCACGTGTTAACAGAAGTAAAGGAGGGGAACTACTGTAAGGGCCTATCCACAAGTGCCCTACACCACCACCTTAAGGTAAAAGCTAGGGCATTCAATAGAGTAAAGTAAAGCAAAGCATGTGCAAGATACCAAGCAGTCAGGGGGGGGGGGGCACACCGCTGTGAGCCTAGTCTGCTTCTGCTAACCCTCCACCATCCAGAAGGCCACAAACACCAATCCTGCAGTCTCAGAAGCACAAGAGGAAACAATGTTATATTCACAGTAATAGGTTACCAAGAATATAGATGTATGAGTATAAATATTTCTTGGGGGAAATGTTGAACAAAGAATGGTCACGTTACAATGCCATTGCAATCAATACTGATAAATAAAACAAAGGGATTAACTGAAATGAATATAAAGCAACAGAACTCAAACAGAACAAAACGGCAGTGGCAGCCTATCTACAAGAGAAACAAATCATAGGCATTAACACACTATAAAACAGATAGATTATATAAAACAAACAAAATAATTACATTTACCTCTTTCTCATTTACTACTGAACATGTGAAGGACAGCAGTCATTAAGCAGCAGGGCCTAAAGCATAAAACAAGAAGGTCAGTTTCAAGAAGGACAAATATTGTGTTTGCTTTCACTTAATAGCCTACACCTAGCTACACCTACCCAGGGGCATGGCACCAAGCAGCACACACATGTAGCACCTGCAACACCAGTGACAATAAAGGGAAAGGCCCATACTGGCTGGCTTTTATAGTGAGCCAAACAATCAGGGAAACAGGAAGTGAGGAGCCCTGTCCTGTCCCTCCACAGTAGCCCAGAAGGGACATTCCTGACTGGCTACACTTTCACCGAGGAAGGAGAGGCAGGAGGTCTACTTCAGAGCTGTTTTCTGGGGGAAATGGATCCATTATTATTAATCGTGGAACATTTAACAGCCTCCGTAGCGTGATTGTGAGTACATACATGGGACACATGCATGTGTCTTTCCTAATTTAGCCTGCCATGGCTTCTGGCTGCTGCTGTAGCTGTATCTGTGAGTACCGGGTGATCATGATGCGCCATCTAACTTTTTCAGCTGGAGGCTAGATCATTATAAAAAATAATAAAAAAAGATATATATGTATATAAAGACTCGTAACTCGACTCGGACTCGCCACTTAAAGACTTGAGACTCGACTCGACTCGTCCCCCACGTCCCCCAGAGACTCGACACTCGACTCGGACTCCTCCCCCAAAGACTCTTGACTCGACTCGACTCGTGATCATGAGACTCGTGGGCATCTCTGCTAGTAGGCCTAATCGTTTCGTCTTTTTTACACACAGGTAGCCTAATACATAATGTAGGGGTGCCTCGGATGAAAAAGATATTTATAGGGGTGCCCTGAGCCCCAAAAGTTTGGGAACCCCTGCTTTAGAGCCTGCGGTAGGGTGTTCCACACGTTAGTGGTAGGCTATAGCAGGAGAACGAATTTGAGCCTTTTTTAGAGCCAAAAAAAGGCTGAACGTGAAGTTGATTGATTGATTGATTGAATACTTCATTTCGGTTCTATACAATGTCTGCTAAAGAGGATGAAACCCATATGAAAGCACTATGGCTTGTTTCCATTACGGCACCTGACTATATTCTATTCAATTCTGTAACATGGTATCCCATATAGCCTACTTGTGTGGTGTAAGTTGGCTACTAGTAAACAGGAAGTGATGTCACAGTTTGAATGACTCAAATGGGCTAATTCAAAGGTGCACAGGTAGGTGTGTGTGTGTGTGTGTGTGTGTGTGTGTGTGTGTGTGTGTGTGTGTGTGCGTGTGCGTGTGCGTGTGCGTGTGCGTTTGTGGTAATGCCTGGTCCTGACTTGATCAATATTATCAATCCTTCTAATCGACTGATTCCTGATGAGCTAGCTTCTCTCCCCTCCCCTCCCCTCCCCTCCCCTCCCCTCCCCTGTCTGTCTGCCTGCTTGCATGTCTCTCATCAGTTATGCAGGCATCAGATCAAAGTGTTTAATCAACTATTCATAGTGCTCTCTCTCTCTCTCTCTCTCTCTCTCTCTCTCTCTCTCTCTCTCTCAGATTGCGTTGATTAAAAGCTGCTTGATGTCGATCACTTTTAATTGAGAGAGCCTCCGCGTGCTGATGCAACCAGAGGGGGTTCTGGGAAACATTCTGGGAGGGGGGCAAGGTCAACAAGAGGTCAGGACACGTGCCTGCTGGTGTGAGCACGCAGTGTCTTAACAGTGGTTTTACCATAACCTTTCTCTTGTTTTCCTTTATTATTTATTCATTTTCCTTCTTTTTTTTTCTTTCTTTTTTTTTTGTTTCATTTTGTCCAATTTAACATTGACTTGTCCACTCTTCCTAGGTGAAAAAGAGTATGTTAAATTATGTTTCAAAACATCATGAAAAAAGAGCAGCAACCTTTTGTGCTCATGTGTCCCACTGAAGCCACCAGATGGCAGTATTCTCTAGTGCACTGGGGGGCTTTTCAGGCCTCTTTCATGGTGTTGCAGATGCAACTTTTTAGAATGTCATTTCATAGATGTGTTTGACAGCCACTATGTCATCGCTTCAAACAACTAAACTAATGTTTTTTTTTTGTTGGTTTGCTAACACATTATCTTTTCTAATATATCTCTATAATGACAATGTGTCAGGTTGCAGCGCATTGTGAGCTTGTAGATGTAAGTGTGTGTGCGCGTGCGTGCGTGCGTGCGTGCGTGCGTTTTTGTGTGTGCGTGTGTGTGTGTGCGTGCGCGCGTGTGTGTGTGCGCGTGTGTGTGTGTGTGTGCGTGTGTGTGTGTGTGCGTGTGTGTGTGTGTGTGTGTGTGAGTGTGTGTGTGCGCATGTGTATTGTGCGTGTGTGTGTGTGTGTGTGTGTGTTTACAGAGAACAGAGTGTCCCGGTCTCTGCATTATTGAACAGCCAATAAAATGACTGCAGGGCGGAACTCTGTTCATCTTGACACACACACACACACACACACACACACACACATTCACGTACACGCTCACAGAATAAAGGACTCCCTAGTGCAGTGGTTCTCAATCTTTTTTGGCTAGAGTACCCCCTTTCCCTGATTTCTGAATCCAACCACTGAAATAAGAATCTCTAAAACAATAGAGAGAAGTTAATGAAATCATTTTAACACTCATCTTTTATATTCTTTAATTACAATCTAAAATATGAACCCTTGTTGTAAAAAAATTAAGTTCTCCTTTAATGAAATAAACCCCCGAAAACGCTGTTGTCCTCTAAACGGGCCGACCGCCCATCTGACATTATATTTTGTCGTTTTCTACGGCGCCTGAGTCATACAGGGAAGGGGACCCTCAACCCTGCTCTTTGTGATAATGCCTTGCCAATGATCGGTGAACTCTTGACCCCCAGCAGCCACTGATCTGTCTGTGTTGTGAAGACATGAAGGAGCTGAAGATCAAAGAACTGTGACGCTTTGATCCCAGAGAGAGAGAGAGAGAGAGAGAGAGAGAGAGAGAGAGAGAGGTATGACTTCATTTGAAAGCCAAACCAGTGCAATTAATCTGCTGCTGAAACCTGGGATGTAATGTAATATTAATGAGAAAATGTTTGGATTAGAAAACATAAAAACTGACGAAGAGGAGAGGAGAGTGGAGGGCTTCAAGATACAGGAAAAAGAAAGTATCAAAATACTTTCAAATGAGAAGAGAGCAGAAGACAGAAATAAGCAGTAAGGTAGCAGGGCTGTATGACTGCCTAGTTGAAAGTAGTACATCAGCATAGGGATGCTAGGGTTCCTATTAGGGCCCTGGATGTAGTCTGCACAAGGATGCTACGAATGGCACTATAGGTGTCGCATGGATGGACCACACGTATCAGTAATGTGGTCCTCTACGGCAGTGGTCCTCAACCTTTCCAGGCCGCGACCCCCAAAATAATCATATTTTAACTGGGGACCCCCCCACACTGACGAGCACTAATTTTGAGGCATTACATTTTGTATGACACGGTTCTATTGTGAAAATAGCAGAACTACATGCTCACAACGCCTCGCGTTGCGAGGTGTTGTGAGCATGTACTGTAGAACTGCTATTTTCACAATTTCTGCCTCTAATATTTGACAATTTGGCCAATGTTTAGTTTGTCACTTTAGAGCTATTAAAAAGTCCTTAAATTGTCACTTTAGAAATGTGCAAATACCCTCTATACATTTAAACTTAATGCTGGTGTGTTTACTGTTGAGTGAGAAAACAACGTTGCACAAGAAGTTAATCATCTGGGAGCCCTCCAAAATAATGTGGGGACCCCCCTGGGGGTCCCGACCCACATGTTGAGAACCACTGCTCTACGGGGACCTACCACGGGTCACTGACAAAGTCAGAGAGAGAAGGATGAGGCTGGCGTGAGAGCACCATGCAGAACTAGAGGCAAGCAAACGGACACTGTGGGAGTCAACCAAAGGGCAAAGCCAGGAAAGGCAAGAAGTTGCACCACCTACATAGATGCACTGCGGCGCTACAGCTTAGATAACACTGTAGAGCTCTAGACCCTTATGTTAGATAGGAGAGTGTGGAGGGCAGCGATTCAGCAGTCCTGGGTCGGTGTTAGCTAGACTGCACTCTCACATTGCCTTAAATCGCATTACTGTAGTTACAAAAGATTAGGCATAAGGGATATGGCGCTGGGAAAGATAGATTGTAAGATATCTTTTGAGCTTTTCTGCTACTATTTTGATGGTACAACAGAGACTTACAGGAGAGTCAGCGAGAGACACACAGTAAGGTTCTGCCAGGCTCGGGAATCGATACTCAGAGCCTATATTTGGTACCTGGCTGAACCACTAGGCCACCCCAGGAGTCGCATTGTTCTGCTCAGTTTCAGTAGAAACCTTTGTTACTCAGTTTACAGTTTACAGTTTAGGCATTTAGCAGACGCTTTTAATCAAAAGCGACTTACAATAAGCAGATACAACATCACAATAATAAACAAGATAATAGGTCAGTACATTAACAGCAATATAACAATGTAAATGGATATCTATCTAGAGAAAACACAATATAATCAAAGTTCTAAAGAAACCTAAAAAACAAAAACAAATGCTGACTAGCTTCATGTATGTTCATTGATTTTACTGTAGTGCTAAGAGTTTAGGTGGAGTCTGAAAAGGTGAGTCTTCAGTCCACGGCGAAAGGTAGCGAGTGAGTCCGTTGTTCTAAGTGCGACAGGGAGTTTATTCCACAACTTGGGAGCCAAGAGGGCAAACCGTCTCGGACGAGTGGATTTTTGCCGTGGAGTTTTTAGCGAGGGTGTTTTTAGCAAGTGCTTGATCCATTAATTCCTACTAGGGATGTTAATCGACGCATTATTGGCGAGTCGACGCGTCGCGGCCGAAAATGGACGCGTCGATCGACTTTTTTCACTTTTTTTTTTTTTTTTTTTTTGCGCTAAGCAGCTTCTGAGAACTCAACGGCGAATTACTTTAAGCAAAACTACTTATGCAGCTGCACCCATCATGTTTAGAACTTGCATCAAAGCCCTAATAATAAATGAGACTTTATTTTGTAAACATGTGTTTATTAAACACGGAACAGTTAAGCCATAGGCTACAGCAGGCTATCAAACAAAGCCGTCATTTGGCAAATAGAACAGTGTCAGACTCCAGAGTACCTTCAACAATATGTTGCAAATATGGCCTGGATACATACAATTAAACATGTAAGCCTATTATAAAACGAACGAAAAGTGTACAATTAAACATGTAGGCCTATTATAAAACGAACGAAACGTGTACAATTAACATGTATGCCTATTATAAAACGTACACTTGCTGGCGTCGCCGCCGTTCCAAAATAAATGGACACGTAGATAGCATCCAAATTCTATAGGCCTAACGGGCCTAATTATCATTAACATGACGCTATATATTGCAAGGCCAAAACATCACTTCTTGGAAATTATTAGCCATTTAGCCCTATACTGTCAATACAATCAAATAGGCCTATAGCAGACTTCAAAGTTCAGAAAATAATGATTATCAAATAAATCGTTAGACCAACAAGCACTGCATAACAAAATAAAATAAATTAAATTAAATGAACTCAACTCTGACAGACAGCCCAAGGCTGCGCTGCAAGGCCAACAGCCCAACACTCCAAGTTAGTTATACGCTAGCAGTGGCGGTTCGTACGTATATTGCGCCCTGTGCGAGGTAGTATAGCGCCGCCCTATGGCCGCGCATAGCGCGGCCGGAAAAATCGGATATTTGCGGGCAAATTATGCATTTTTTAAAGTTAAAATCGGTTCGGTTCTACACGGCGACAGAACCATTTTGGGCTTAATATAATAGGGTTTATAAAAGCATGATCTGACTGTCTTACCTTGGGCTGCAGGAGAAATGGTTGTTTCACAGTCACGCACAGTAGTGAAGTAGTGAAGAAATCCATGCTTTCAGATGTTGTTTTCAATTTCAATACTGGCGCGTGGATATGACATCACGACGAGGGGAGGGGGGGGGGGGGCGGAGTGTATTGCTTGGAGCTGCCAGCCTCTATCACTACCACCAGGTTGTGTTGTTGTATTCGGTCTGATATAAACAGACAAGGAGTGGACTGTTTTGCACGGCCTTCACTCTACTTTTTTTTTTCTTTTTCTTCTTCATGCGCCCCCGCAAAGTGCCGCCCTGTGCAATCGCCCCGCTAGCCCCCCCTGCCGGCCGCCACTGTACGCTAGGCCTAATAGCCTGTAGATTTTTAACAAATGAAAAGAAAAAGCAGCTTAAGTTGTGTCAAATATCCTTTACCAAATTATCATTCTAGACATAGGCCTAAACCAGTGACTTGTTCTTGTTCAAAAACAAAAGCATGTCCACGTGTTCGGGGGTAAGGCGAGTGCGAAGTCTATTAACAATCAATCCCGCAGCAGAGAAAACTCTCTCTGCTGGCACAGATGTTGCGGGGATGCATAGGTAGCCTTTTGCCAAGCGTGAGAGATTCTTGTACCTGTCCTGGTGAAGTTCCCACCACGCTGCTGGGTCAGATGCAGGCGAGATGACTTCTTCACGCAGGTAACAATCCATTTCGCCCTGAATGGTTAAAGGCTCCTCGGCGAAATAATCACCCCCGAAGAAGTCAATCATTGCATCAGCACGTTTCGCTCGTTTTTCGGGTTGCGCTGGCTGAGCGATCACCGCATCCTCCTCGTCCTCGTCGGGCTCGTCCACCGTTTCAGCATCCAACTCGGTCTCCAAGGTCGGTGGAGACTTTAAGATGCTTGTGCCGTGGATCCAAAAATGAAGCGATAATAGCCGCCTTCTTTACCACCTCCTCGGCCTTGTCAAGCTGCATGCGAGTGAGAGACTCCGACACCTTTCTCTTGAACTCCGCCACTTTCGCAGACTCTCCATCTGCCAGCTGTAGATCCCTGTTTGATTAAATTAAATACTTTATTAACAGTTCGCAAAAAAACACGGTGGCACAGATACATACTATACAAAATAATGGTAACAGGGTTTTAGTAGCCTATGATTATTATTATTACCCTTACACATGTTTTTACCTTGAGAGCAGCGTGTTTGTGATTGGATAGACCGTTGAGATCGACACTTCCTTTTCCCCGCACACTGCTGTTGAGGCGTACTTTAGCTGATGTAGGACGGGCAACAACTCCTCCATAATGTGCCAGTTTCCATCCGCAAGCTCCAGGGTACGGGCATCTGTGAGTTTAGTGACATCACGGTCCGATAGTACTGCAGCCACGGCCCATCGCTGCTCCAGCAGGCGCTCGAACATGTCGTAGATGGAATTCCACCTAGTTTTGACGTGTTGGATGAGTTTGTGTTGGGGGAGATTTTGGTCCCGCTGCTTTCTCTTCAGCGCCTCGGTCGCCACTGTGCTGTGATGAAAATGGGTAACAAGGCGAGAGGCGGCCCCGACAGCCCTGTCGATTGCTACCACTTTGAAGCCATCATTGATGGCGAGCTGGAGTGTGTGCGCAAAGCACCGATGCGACTCCCACCCCAGGTACTGCGAGTTTGCCAACACGATATTAGTTGCGTTGTCGTGGACGCAGACATCCACTTTGTCAGCTATGCCCCATCTCTCAGCTGCAACCCGCAGGACGTTGGCCAGGTTTTCTGCTGTATGCCTCTCTGGCATCGCTTGTGTCTGTAGAATGACACTCTTCAATTCCCAGCCGTCAAAGTAGTGAGCTGTTATAGTCACATAGGACTCTGTCGTCAACGCAGTCCACGCGTCAGTGGTGAGAGACACTTTGTCGGCTTTCGACAGCTCGTCGGATAGTTTAGCGGTGGCCTGAGTGTACATGTCCTCCAATCGAGTTGTCATCGTTTGGCATCAAGGCAGGACATATTCTGGCTCGAGAAATGCGATTAGATCTTTGAATCCTTGCCCCTCCACAACAGAAATTGGCATGATATCTCCCGTTATCATCTTGGCAATCAACGCTGTGATTTTTTCAGCCCGCAGGTCATCACAATGACGGTTGCCCACGGCGAAGTTGTCCATGCGGGTTTGATTTGATGGTCGCTGCTGACACTGTGGATGTTTAACTTTTATGTGATTTGACATCGTCGTTGTTGAAGAGTGATATGCATACTTTTTGTTGCAAGTTGTGCATCTCACAGTGTGGTCGTCAATCTTTACAAAGTGATCCCAAACGCTACTCCTCTGTGCAGATGCCATGCTACCGCCATCCAGCTTCCACCACAAGCAGGCAGGGCCGTTTTTAGCTATAGGCGGACTAGGCGGTCGCCTAGAGCGCCAGCCTAGAGGGGGCGCCAAGGGGGCGCCGAAATGGAGGGAGTGGACCCAAACCAGCCCAAAACCGACCCAAAACCGACTAAATTCACGGCAAAACCCGCAAAAATCGCGCGCGCGCGGGAGTGGGGGGGGGCGCATTCGAGAGAGCTCGCCTAGAGCGCCGATTAGGCGCGCTACGGCCCTGCAAGCAGGAAATAAACACAACAGCAGCGCATAGCATACCGTGTATACCGCGCACACAAGATATAGACCCTACTAGAGCAGCACAGAGATGGACTAGCCCAGCAGACACACTCGTACAGTTCCGCCTGTGATGTAAGCCATAAAAAAAAAGAAATACAAAAAAAAAAAAAAAAAAAAACGATCGACTCACGACTCGCATTTTTTGAGTCGCCGTCAGCTTGAGTCGATTTTCGAGTCGATTTTTTTTTCACATCCCTAATTCCTACATTGGGAGGTGAAGCAGCAAACAGTCGACCCCAGCGTCCTCACTTTCCACATTCACACACCAATGGTGGCGAGCTGACACCGACTGACTCATTGGAAGCAATGTAGGGTTCATTGTCTTGCCCAAGGACACTTTAACATGTGGAAAGGAGAATATGGGAAATGGCTGGGACAGATCTATCTTGATGACATGACTTTAGACTCTAAAGCCATGTCTCCAAAGTTTAGCGTGTTGCGTGATTTTAGGCCAAAATCTGTAGGAGCAGTGTGCAAAAATGTGTTTTGCAAAGATCGGCCTGATGGTGGCGCTAGAAGAGGGCCATGTGAGAAATCAGGGGCAGAGGTTGTGATTTAACATCCAAGGAGTGTGTGTGCAAAGTTTGGCAGGGATAGGGCCAACGGTGGTGGAGATAAGAGTAGGGCCAAAAGTGTGACGTGACGGACAGACGGAGGGACAGACGGTGGAGCTTTTCATAGTAACTTATTAACAATAATGTGCTAGAAATAAAAATCAAACCTTGGTTCGAAGTGAACTTTTATTCTGTGTTCCAGAGCTATGAACTCTGTGATCTATACATTCTTTATATTCTGAATGAATGAATGATTTTATCTGAAGGGCCGAATTGTCATGTGAAGCTTGACCAATCCTCAAAGTATGGTCTCATTGGACATTTTTAATCATCCAATCATCAGACCGGGACGGACACTACACACATATTCTGGACGTACGGGACAGATAAAACCTATTCATTCTGGACTGAAATGACCATATATGGACATGAGGGGACATGGGACACACATTTTGTTTTTTGATAAAACCTTGTTCATTCTGGACTGAAATGACCATCTGGACTGAAATGACCATATATGGACATGGGACACACATTTTGTTTTTGATAAAACCTGTTCATGCTGGACTGAAATGACCATATATGGACATGGGACACACAAAGCCACTCCTTGGAAGCGGCTTTCACCGCGTCAAAAAATGTTGGACAATTCTAGGTTAAAATGATAGTATGGTGGATAATTAAAGGAGTTCCATGCATGTAAACAATGTTGTACTATAGTACCTGTAGTACTACCTGAGAAACACTGTCATAGTGGAATCACTTTAATGAGCGGTGCTAACCGCTCCTACATCTGGCTTTGTCCCATGACTGTACGTATGTCCCACCCCATCCCACATCGAACAAGCTTCATGGGACACTTGGTGAAATTAACTCATAAATAGCACTGCTCACTTCACAGTGCTTGTCTGACTTTATTCCATCCATCTTTCCAGATAAACTTCTCCCACAGTTTTGGTGGCATGCACTTTGGCCGTATGTCAAATCTACTGGCTTCATTGGGACACATCTGCTTGCATTTAGCTAAGAGATACGTTATATAGTTTACTTTATATACTGTATTAATTTATTAAGGACTTAATGTTCTCCCTTGACTTGAACAGGGAAATGCAAAAAAAATATAAACTTTTCCTAAATATGGCTTGAATGGGGAATATTCAAATTACGGAATACATTTGAAATTGCGACCACACTTCTTATAGGCTCTTTTGTCATGGCTGCCAATTCCAACCTGATGTCTCGCCGGAGGTCCCTCTGCTCCAGTCCATACTGAATAACCGCTAGCTTGCATAACGTCTTCAGACAAGAATATGAGTCTAAGACGTACAGGTCATCATTGTGCTTTTCTCCTCTGTTTGCCCCAAAGACAATACGATCTCCCTCCATGCAATAGTTCACCTGAGATGGCCATTTCCCCTTTGGCTCAAGCTCCATCCAGGAGAAGGTCTCTGGATTGAACCTCCACAGATCATTGAAGGTCTGTTTTAGAAAGTGGTTGTGGCCACCAAATACGTACAGCTCTCCATTGTAGGTAAAGGCTGAATGACCCACGCGTCCTTTTGGAAGAAGCTGTGCAGAAGGTGTGCTCAGCCAGCAGTTGGTCTCTGTGTCAAACACTCTGATGTTATTGTAGTACTGGTTTGACTTGGACCCTCGGCCCCCGAATACATACATCTTTGTCCCGATGATGGTGGTAGAGTGACAAGATGAAACATGAGTGCCTCTGGTGCCTCCGGCGTCAATTAAAGAGCAGACCATCGTTGCGGCATCCAACTTGTAAATGATATTAGTGCATCCAGTCCAAGCTCCGCAGATATACATGACTTTCCCCGAGACACAGGCGGAGTGGCTGTCCGTCACCTTTGGAACGACCCCGCGAACATTGGGCTTGGACCATCTGTGGGTGCTGAGGTGGAATGCATAAAGCTTGTTGCAGTGATGACTTCCTCCCAACATGTAGATGTTATCTTCTATTAGGACGGCTGTGTGGCCACAGCACCTGGAGGGAACCTCAAGGGGGCGTTGTTCTCCGCTGTTGGTCGTCTGTGGAGGCAATGTTATCCAGCGCAAAGACATTGTGTTGAAGACATGCACCTCAATCTTTTTGTCGTTCCCATACCTTCCAAAGGAGTACACCAGGTGTCTAATTGCGACAGCAACAGCTATATTAAGATGCAGAAACCAGCGTAACATCTTCTCACTAAAGGAAATATACATGGATTAAAAGAGGGAATCTTTGAGCCTTTCTCTGAAAGAAAGGAAAGGGTATTCAGGTGTTGTACCATTTATATAGTTAGAGGCACAAACATCATGCAAAGCTGAAACCATCGTACATTTCCTCACAAAAGGAAAACTATATTGATTTGGCCTCATCAGTGTGTTTCTTTTATCTATCTACATCATTCATTATGTTGAGGCAACCACACTATATTGTATTCGGTCCGAGAATCTTTTGCTAGCAAATTGAACCTGTGTATTGTAAACTATTTGAGCGATGTTCTGGGTTGTAAGGCTGAATGTCATGGACATTGTAATGACCAATATAATGTACAACTAGAAATACTGTTCCTACGAAACAGTGTGGGCTCGCTCGTGACTATATTCTGCAACGTGCTAACTGTCATGTGAAGCTCAACCAATACTCCAGCTAACACCACTCCCAGATGTTTTTCTGCACCTCAAATGCACCTCATTGGCTAAGGGCCCTGCCTTTGTACTGTCTGCGACGGAACTCGGTATATATTTATAAATAATGAAGATAACATAGTGTTCTCGCCTTTCAAGGACTTCCAACGTAAGTGTGTGTGTGGGGGGGGGGCATTTACTTTTCTTTCAACATAGTAAAAAACGGCATTCATGGTCTGGAGAGGGGGCACTTTTTTACAGACGGGTAAAAGGGCAGGGGCTCAAGCCCCTTTTGATGTCTATGTGTGCACGTGCCTGATATCATGTTGGTGGTCCTTGATTTTGAATGGACTCGTGGAATCGGCCTCAGGTCTGAATGGATGCAACAAGCTTTGCTATTTTCACTGCTTTTGTGCAACATTCTTGTTTGATGATGTAGGGCAAAAACAGAAAGGAAAAGAAAGTTGAATAATTGCGATATACATAAGGTTTCTGCCTGACAGAAACGGTTGTGTTACCGTGATTTATCTGTGTGAAGAGGGGTCTGCTCTGTGATGTAGGAGGGGAGGAGCCCCCCCCCCCCCCCCCCCCCCTCCCCCTCTGCTTGTCTCGGGGTCCCTCGAGGTCCCCTTGGTTTATTGCGTGGGGCCCACATGCATTAATGCATTATGCATCTGCACAAAGAATATTGTATTTTGTTAGGGGAGAGAGAGAGAGCGAGAGAGAGAGAGAGAGAGAGAGAGAAAGAGAGAGAGAGAGAGAGAGAGAGAGAGGCCCCTGAGAGCCACAGCCCAGAGAGTGAAAGAGTGTGAGAGCGTGCGTTTGTGTGTATATGTGTGTGTTAGAGGGGTGCACAGTGTGTGAAAACAAAATGATGAACACACCCATAAACACAATGTACATGAGTTTACCTTGCTTATTTTAAGTCGCTCTGGATAAACACTAGAAGACAGGGGTGTCCAAACCCACATTAAAACACCCAAGGGCCGACAATATTTCCTGACATAATGGACTTGTCAGGTGTGTGCTCTGCTCTGAACAAAACACACATAACTCAGCAATATTTCACATTACCAAATGTAGACAGACATGCAAGGTAAAATATACAATAAAATAGCCTTTATTTGACCCCTTATGAACAGGGAACAAGGAGGAATCCTGACAAATTATACCGTTTATAATACAATTTAGGAATGAAGAAGCCTCGGGCCTGATAAAAATTTGATCTCTGGCCGCTCTTAAACTATAGAACATAACAAACTATAGATAGTATAGAACATAACCTTGACTTGACACTACAACTTTTGACCCAGCACTGAACACACAGAAAGTCTTTATGGTTTGTTTACTGTTGAGTGAGAAAACAATTTTGCAGATTAAGTTAATCATCTGGGGACCCCCCCAAAATAATTTGAGGACCCCCCGGGGGTCCCGACCCACAGGTTGAGAACCAGTGGTAGTGTGAAGACCTGCACTCCAGCAAATAGCATTCATTTCCAGCTTCATTTCTGGAGCGGATATTGAAAGATGGTGGATTTGCACTTGCTGAAAGAAATTGCTTCATTTACGATCTGTAGAAACAAATGGCGTGGCTTAGTCTATTCATCTTTTACAGTCTATGTTCAGGCCGTGGCCCGTCAGGCTTGCGGACGGACATATGAAACAGGTTATTGGTTCAAGTCCGGATCAGTGTCAGGCGCGTCCAGAGCTCTGCGTAGGTTCTGCCAGAACAGTCCAGGGTGCTGTCCAGCCTGGGTCCAGCTCAGGTAGGTGTGTCTCTTCACCAGCCTCCTCATCAGATAGTGGGGAGACAACTGCTGGGCTGGAATGTCCTCCAGAAACACCAGGATCAACACGTCCTTCTGTTCATCAAACAGACGGTAGCTGCACACAGGAGAGGAGAGGAGAGGAGAGGAGAGGAGAGGAGAGGAGAGGAGAGACACCTTAGAGACACCTTACAGCTGGTGGACCAAGTACTCCATGTTGTATTTTACACGGACGCATGCACACGCACACACGCACACACACACACACACACACACACACACACACACACACACACACACACACACACACACACACGCGCATAGAAATTAGATAGGTGTGGGTGCGTCTGTCCGCTCATCCGTGGGTACGAGTTCAAGCTTTGCAGTTATGCGTGTTTTATTTCTTTTTTTAACCCTGCCAGCCAGGTATTTATTAATTCAGGTCGGTAACCACTGCCAGCGTTTTTCATTGATCGTAGCTTATTTTGAAGACCCACGGAAGCCACGAGCGTGTCCATATTGTTTAAATTCACACTACAGTATCATGTTTTCCTTCACCCAGAAAAGAGAAATTGTTACCGTGATGGTCCACCGCTTAGATAGATAGATAGATACAAAATGCGATCTGGAGAAAAATTCCAAAATCATCATGGGAAACTGAGTTCCTGCATAACTCCTGCATAAAAAAAACGCGATCTGGAGATAAATTCCCAAAGCATCATGGGAAACTGAGTTCCTGCATATTGTGCATAACTCCGGGGTACAGCCGTACAGGAGACGGCGATGTAACATAAAACAATGAAAAGACCAATCGAGGGAAATATTCTTCAGGGACAGGTCTCCATTCCGACACATCCCCATTCCGATCACCAGGTTTGGCATTCACCAGCGTCAGCAGGTTATCTACTCACCAGGTTAGCATTCACCAGCTTGGGCAGGTTAGCTACTCACCGGGGAATGGCAGCTTTTTGAATTAAAGAGTATACTCCTCGATGGCAGGTATTCTGTTAACTGCCACGGTGTAGTTTGTCACATATTCAGTTACGTGTATTCGTGCTGCCTACAGACAGACAGACAGACAGACAGACAGACAGACAGACAGACAGACAGACAGACAGACAGACAGACAGACAGACAGACAGACAGACAGACAAAGCCACGTGTAGCAGAATGAAAGTAAAAGGCACATGATATCAGCTACAGCGCCCCCACCTGGCCATCTGGAACTCTCTAGAGCACCATTCACTGTCCAGGTAATGACGGCTGATCACACAGATGGTCTTTCTGCTGCCATAGATGGCATCTGTGATGTTCTCTATGATGGCTTTACCTGGAAACACGCACACACACACACACACACACACACACACACACACACACACACACACACACACACACACACACACACACATTCTATGATGGCTTTATGTGGAAACAAACCACACACATTCTATTCTATTCTAACTTTAATTAACATAAAAATAAAAGCCTCATTAAAGGAGAAAGGATTGCTTTAGGCTATTCTATGAAGTCCAGAGGTAAGTAATTTTGGGGTTTTGTCCCTCTCCCTCCCCTCATCGTTTGATGATGACGTCATCAAACTATATTGTCGACTTCAACACAACTTGTTACTGATAGGCTGTATTGCGTGGCTGGTATCATTCGGTTTCGTTCCCGCCCCATGGGCACTACATACACTTTGCTTCATTAGAAAGATCTATTGATAGTAAGTAAGAAACAAAAAGTTCTCCGCGTGTCACTTGCACAATCTTTGTCACCAGCCAGAAATGTATTTAATGGGAATAACAAAAAAACGAAAATATTGTGCTTCTGTTTTGGCTTGTAAAATTGTATATATTGATTTTGGCAACACAAAATCTTTCTCAAATGTCATAAATACATCTACCTAACATCTGAAACAAGTATTGGTGCCTTAGTATACTCATATGCAAATTTAGATCATGTAATGTAGTAAATTTGTTGAAGGAAACGCTTCAATGTAGTGATTGTCAGTGACTGTAATTTTGTTATAATGACAAGTAAACTTGGTGTCTATTTGGATTGCACAGCAAGAGAAACTCAATGGAATACTTATCTTAATGATTGGGTGTGTCTGGATCTTATTTTTTTATTAGTTTTACCTCTATCAAGAGTTGTGGGGATGATTGAGGAGAAAAATCAGAGAAAACGTACATACAGCTAAATGTATCTTAAAGATGACATTTTTAATTCATCACATTGCTGAACCACCTACTCCCAAGGGTTTCTTGTCAGCAAGCAAAGACAGACAGAAGTCCAGGTCTCCTGAGCACTGGGAAGTTGGAGATTCTAGAGACTTCTTCAGATGGCTTGGCTGAAGACCTTTTACTTGTGTGGCACCTACTGTAGGTAGAATAGCTTCCAACATCACAGTTGCTGAATGCTCCTCCAGATGCAGAAGCTGGTTTACCTGGCTTTTCAGCATTCTGTGTAAACTTTCACCCACAGGCTAGCATTATTGGCTACCTTCCACTCATCCCAGCATCGCCAACTGATCCTTCTGTCCTCAGAAAAGAGATGAAACGACTCTTCACTACATAAGTACACCATTATCACTGGAGATCAGACAGCACCAAGATGAGTTTGGCAATGTAGTCCTGTTGCTGGGAGGCTTCCACCAAGCTCACAACTACTGAACATGAAGGCTATTTGCAAGATTATCAGGGATGCAGGGGCAGATGATCTGCTTGTTGCAGCAAGTCTTTGTCAAGAAGGAACTGTCAAGAAGATGTTTGTTGAAAAGACATAATACTACCAAACTTTACATGCCCTCAAAGTCCTGTTTGAAAAGGAGATAACTGGCAGAAGTTAGAAATGACGAGGCATCCAGAGATGGCAGTCCTAGGAGATCAGCTGCTGCTTTTCAGGAATCATTCAATGGGCAACCAACTGCAGTCCTCTGTGCAAACTTCCTGGTGATGTCAGATATTCTCCAAAGGTTTATCTACTACGAGCGGGAAGGTGACTGGACAGGACATTTCTGTGAATCAGCAAGAATGCTACCCTACCTCACTTTAGTAGGCCACTACAAGTACGGGCAGCAATCTTTACCTTTGTATTTGCCTTAGATGAATAAATTCCCGGAAACAGCTTCAGAGGTACATGAAGCACTGATGGCAGGTGTATTTGTTGGCTGACGAGCAGATGGCAGCCACAACAGTAGTGTTTCTTTTGACATGCAACTGGAACAGACATATAATGCTGATGCCAAGGAAGCAAGCAGTCTGGATGGCATTACACTCAGCCCTGTCTCTGCAGAGCTCAAGTCTATGCTCCACCCCCACCCCTCCAACCCACACCATGTCAGCAGTGGACACTAACCCATCTACAGTGACCACATCATCCTTGCTCAACATATTATCTACAGGACAGTGTGCTGATTCCACAGTCAAGTGTTTTGCATGTTGTTCACTATAGTTGAAGACAAGCAAACCTGTACAGTATGTCTGCAAGACTGTCTTGTACTGATTTATTTCAGTGCCAGCTAGACCAGGTCGGAAACGGAGTGCCAGAACTGTGAGAATATTATGGGATGATGACTCTGATTAAGCAAGGGTCATTCATCACCATGCTGGCTTTTGGTGGAGATTTATGTTGAAATATCTTTTTTGCCACTGACATACTAAATGACAATAATATATACCAGAAACACATAGAAGAGCAAGCCCTGAATTACCATAACACGTGTGTAACTCTGAGAACCATTTGGTTCCATTTGTACAATCTCAGAGTTAAGGGTGTACTAGTACTGGTTTGGACTCCTACTATGCCAAAATGTCACAATGTCATAGATATTCTGAAAGAAACCTGTCGACTTCGAATTCAGTAATTGGATCTTATGATCAAAAACAAGAACATTATAAGATATAAAATCAGCCACTGACACATTTTGTCCGTAGTACAGACATATTGATGACCCCTGGATGAACGTGATAGGGATGAGTAATATACGCACCATGTCAGCATGTAAAATTAGCTAAATACTTGTTTTATTTCAAGATTTGCTTATGCAATACATACATGTGGGAGGAAAAAGCTTAACATGTGCTGTATTTTGTCACAGCACAGCCTTACGTTTACTTATACTGCCAACATTTGTATGCGTTTTTGTTTTGGTTGGGGGGTAGTCTTGCGTAGCCAGACAACTATTCCACAATCTCCGAATGCTATATAGAGTCTGGAACGGCAGCTCCCGAACGGCGAGTATCGGAAGTAGCCAGTGCTGCACTGAACTGTAGACCCATTGGAAACATAACAGAAACACAATAGCTCAGACAGTCATTCGAGCGGCCTATTCGTGTATAGTTTAAGAAAACGTTTGAAAACATCATGGAGGTAACACCAACAACACCAGAGAAAGACGAAATAACGCCCCCAGAAATATTGAAAGGAGACATAACGCTTCCAGTAGGACATGTTATTGCTACTGCACCAAGGGAGCGGTTGTGTCACATCCGCTTTATCTCGCACTCATCGTTTCTATTTCCGTTTGCCAGACTGTATGCCGGGGAGCATTTGCCCAAATCGCGGAGGCAACAGTCTGGCCTCGCGAGACTAGTTGGGGGGTGTCTTGATGTAGCCTACAAATGACAGATGTTGGGACACTCTGTGGTACTTAAATACATATTTTATACCTGACATGACCTTTTGTGCATTTATTATAGTCTTGTCCATTTTGGGATTTTTTCCAATTTAGGGGGGTGTGATAGCAGTTTGATTGATTTTCATCCATTTCTGGCCAAGGTACCTTTCATTACACAGTTGGCTGTGAGATGTCTTATGTATGCTTTTAGCTAAATCTACTTTGTGTATGTTTCATTTTGCTGGGTGCCAATCACATACTGTACATTGAGGCGTTTAATTCAACAAATTTGCTATATTTCACGATCTAAATTCACTTATGAGAATACAAAGGCACCAATACTTGTTTCAGATGTCAAGTAGATGTATTTATGACATTTGAGAAAGATTTTGTGTTGCCAAAATCAATATAGTACATTTTACAAGCAAAAACAGCAGCACAAGATTTTCGTTTTTTGTTATTCACTTTTATATACTAATCTGGCTGGTGACAAAAGTCGTGCAGGTTTCGTGCAGAGAACTTTTAACACAAAGTCTAAGCACTTTTCCTTATAACGCAATACTGCCTATGAGTTGAGTTGACTTGCAAAAATCACAAGTCGTCAATGCCCTAACGTACATACGCAGCCGAAGGTAGTACTTGCGCGCTCTGCTGGCGCAAGTAACTAGACTGCACTCTGTCGAGGTGCCAACTTGTGTCTTGTATGTAGGGTGCATCACCCTACTTGTGCGCCAGCAGAGTACTGCAAGTAGTCTGATAAGTGCTGTCTTTCTGTGTGTATGAGGGCAAGTTGGCACTCTTTCGAGGTGCCAACTTGTACCTTGTTATTATTTCAGGTTGCACTTGTTGGTGTTGACATCACTGAGAATGGTGACATCATTAAGGGCCCTGCTCCCTCATTGGCTAATTGGTGCCAAGACTGCTCCCTCATTGGCACATTGGTGCCAATGCTGCTCCCTCATTGGCTAATTGGTGCCACATACACCCCAGAGTGTATATAAGAGAGTTACGTCACGCTTTGAACTCGCCGCAGACCGGAAGTGGCGTCGCATGGAGCCTGTTCTCATTCTTATCGAGGCTCTGCTGCTCTCCTGCCCGTCCGCCCCCACTATAGCCGAGGTATTTTCAATCACTGGTAAGTAGACGAAATCACGTCTTTTTCACCCTTTTAACGCATTCACGGGCCTCTCGTGAATGTGTGAATGCGTGAATGCGTTAAAAGGGTGAAAAAGACGTGATTTCGTCTACTTACCAGTGATTGAAAATACCTCGGCTATAGTGGGGGCGGACGGGCTGAAGAGCAGCAGAGGCTAGCTAGGAATGAGAACAGGCTCCATGCGTGCGCAAGTGCGCATGCGTAAGCTTCCCACCATAGAGTAAATAGGCTTTCCACGCTTACTATGGGAGTCGACGTAAGTGACGTAACTCTCTTATATACACTCTGATACACCCTACTTGGGGGATCTACTTGCATGAGTAATAATTACAGTGTAAGTGAGGTACAGAGAGAGGTTTGTACCTGGTAGAAAGTCTCTGTGGTGCAGACAGAGTCTCCAGCCCTGCTCTCCCTCCAGCACTGGAAGCATTTCATTGCAAACCCAGAGCTCATCTTGAACGTTGTAGGAGATGAAGGCATCGTAGCCCTTTCTTTCTTTCCTTGGCATCATAATGGAAGGCCAGGAAGAGGTAGTAGGCATAGAGAAGATGCAACCTCAGGAAGTGGTAGGTGAAGGACGTGAGCAGAGTCAGCACAATCACACAGGTGGAGGAAATGTAGTAGATGAAGCTGGTGTCCGCCCAACATGAATGATAGTCGAAGTCCAGAAACCGGGTTCCTTTTTTAGCCAGAGGGTAGCCGCAAGTGTAGCTGTGAGCATCAACTACCTGTGTTTGGTTGTTGGTCAGCATCCACCTCTGGAAGTCAGCATTAGAGCAATCACAAATGAAAGGGTTGTCAGCCATGTAAACATGCCTTAGAGCAGGTAGAAAACGGAACACAGAGACATTGATCACCGTCAACTCGTTACGGCTCACGTCCAGCCATGTAAGTTGAGTAAGGTTGGCCTCTGCAAGGAAATCCAGGGACTTCAGATTACTGCTTCTTATGGTAAGAGTCTTCAGCTGTGGTACAGATTGAAATGTATCTCTGTCTGGTGAATCAATAAACCTGTAGCCATTAAGAGCTGTAAAATGTTCCAAATGCATCATATCCTTGAGCATGAATGATATCAATTTAATGTGTAGTGAAGGTACACTAGTTCGCGTGCTGAATTGTATTGTAAAGTTCTTTAGACTGTTCAGTGATGGTAACTTATGGAGAGGTGAGGATGCTAGTTTGATGATGTTGATGTTTATAATTAGACTAAATGTTTCAAGTTCATCAAGTCCTTCCAAATAGGCACTGTTCCAATATGCCGGAGAGTCAACTAATTCCACATCTAAGCGCTTGAGTGATTTCAGACTCATAAAATCTCTGTTGTTGAGCTCTGGGACTAAGTTGTTATTTATATCCAACAATTCTAGTTTATGTAGACTAGTCCTGAACGTGTCGCCAAACGTCGAAATGGAATTATGATTCACAGTCAGAACCTGTAACTCATTAAGATGTTGAAAAACACACGGTTTGAGTTCATTGATGAGGTTGTTGTCTAGATGAAGGTGTGTGAGCCTGGTTACATTTAAGAAGTCTGAGCAGCTTAAATGATTAATAGCATTGCTATTCAGTTGTAGAATTTGAAGCATGGAGAGATGCTTAACATCGTCTGGCACTTTGAAAAGTGAGTTGTCGGCGAGGTTCAGGTTACTCAGATTCTTCATGTGTTTTATTGAACCATTAGACAGTTCAGTCAGGCCATTACGCGATAGATCCAGGCTGGTTAGCTGAGTGCAAGCTGACAGTTTTTCACTTAAGTTGTAAACAACAAGGTTATTGTGTAAGTTGAGTGTCCTCAGTGTGGGAATTTTGCAGGCGATATTCAGAAGACCTCTGTTCATCCACTTCTCCATCCCAGTCAGCTTTAGGTGCTCCAGTGAATCAAGGCTCTCTAGAGACTTTTTAATTGAGTCAAAAGATATTGTAGGATCCTTAAAAAACACTGTAGTTATATTCCTGAGAAAGTACTTGTCTGGTATGTCCCACTCCCATCCTTGATCAGGGTTAAAACAGTGTGTCAGGTCGATCGTCTCAAGATGTGGAAATACAGCTGTCGTGATGCTAAAATTTGTTATTGAATATGAATCAACTATCAACTCCCTGAGGTCAGAGGACACGTTTAATGGCAGATCTTTTGACTGAAAAGAGTCTAAGTGATCAGCTAAGATCTCCAGCACCTGTAAACGTGGTAGCTGTAAGATGGGGATAATATCAGTAATGTGATTGGGTGTCAGACTTAGTTTCTGTAAACTGGGGAGTAGCTGGAAGGCAGCGGGGTTGAATGTTTGGATATTGGTTAGTGTTCAAATTGAGCACTTTCAGTTCCACCAAATAGACAAAAGCACCTTCATCTACATGAGTTATTCCATTATTACCCAGGTTCAAATCTCTGAGATTTGACAAATGGTAAAAATCTGTATTTTTTATCGTTTGAATGCTATTGAATTGGAGTGTTAATGACACAGCCTCTGTGGGAATGTCATCTGGTACGCTGAGGAGGTTACGAGATCCACAATCCACTGAAACACCTGCTGTCTCTGAGTCATCGATAGTGCAGTCTTTCAGCAAATACCCCAGTGTGGGACTAAGAAGAAACGTGCACATCAGAAATAAGGAAAGGAGACAATGGCAGCTTCCTGTCTGTGTCATCATGGCTGTCTTCAGGGTCAACTTTCAGGTTCTTTTGGTGCAGTAACTCCAACGTGGAGTTACTGCGTGGTGTCACTGGTTGGTGACAACACTGTTCAGCATTGATGATCTAAAGAGGGCACAACAGTAAATCGGTTAAAGTACACATGCAACCTTTTGATCTCTGTGCGTGCGTGCGTGCGTGCGTGCGTGCATGCGTGTGTGTGTGTGTGTGTGTGTGTGTGTGTGTGTGTGTGTTGTCAAAGTGGGTCTAACACACACACACACACACACACACACACACACAGGTTAAATCTACAGTACATACTGCAGCTCACTTATTTGGAGGGCAATATAAGTCACCAGACCAAGAATGGGTGTTTTCAGTGATTATATCACAAAAGCTTCAAATTATATCATAAACCAAGTCAAATATTAATAATAGGCCAAATTATTTGCATACACTTTGTCCTTGTACTCTTGCTGTATTCCTATTCCCTGTGCATTACGTTTTGTTGAGTGGTGGTCACAACACTCCTATACGTGGCCGTGTGTGTGGGTCTGTCTGTCTGTCTCCGTGTCTGTATGTAGTCTACAGTACCTTTTGTGACCACACATGTTAAGGGAGGGGCGCTGTTGTTCAGGCCAGGCCAGACACCCACACACACACACACACACACACACACACACACACACACACACACACATATATATATATATATATATATAAATATATATTAGGGTGCATCAAATTTCAATGCAAAAAAATTAACGTCAAAATTTCATTTCACTCTATCTAGAACTTTGTTCCACTGTCTATACAAATGATTTTAGCAAAGTTTGGGGGAAATTCATTCATAGTTAGAGGTGCAACGCAGCAGGTCAAATTTAGGGAAAAGTGATATTTCGGCTACTTTTAGAGCTTTCATTTCTTGATAACATGACATGGCAATTTCTCCAAAATACAACAAATAGTTTGTGAGAAGGTATTTCTGCCAAGAGACAAGTTTTTTTTTTTTTTTTTTTAAGATTTGTTTTGGGGCTTTTTATGCCTTTATTCGATAGGACAGTAGACTGACAGGAAATGGGGAGAGAGATGGGGAATGACATGTGGCAAAGGTCGTCTGGATCGGGAATCGAACCAGCGACGCCAGCAGGCATCATAGCCTAGTATATGGTACGCGCCTTGACCACCAGGCCAGCAGGCGCCCCAAGAGACAAGGTGTTTAATCAAGAAGAAACATTTACGTTTTCATTGAAAGTCACTGAAAATATTTTGAAAATATTGAAATATTGTCCTAGTCATTCACTGTGTTAAGCTTGCGCTTGTAGGAGTGAAGATTGGGATGTTCATGGCAGTCATGCTCAACTAATTGCAGCACATTCTGAAGGTCTGATGTGAGTTTGACCCCTCGCTCGGCACAGTTATTCACCTCATTGATGGCATGCACATTCACCACACCTGCCTGGAATGATGCACTGGTACCCCAATCCTCTACATTGAGTGGAAGAAATGCTGTATCGATTTGCAACTGGTGCAAACCAGCAGTCTGGGTTGGCAAGGTCAGCTAACCTGGTGGCCGGTGAGAGGACTGGAAACTTTGGCTTACCGAAACCAGTGCCAAAGTGCTACTGTGGGGCTCGCATGGGGAGGTTAACTGGTTTGTGCTCCAAGATGGCATCCGCAAGTGCATGCTGCTGATCAGCTGGTGCTGAGGAGTGCCAGGGGCAGCATCTAGTGTGCCCCATCCACAAAGGGGAAAGACGAGGCATGCGGAGAGATGATCGCCTGGCTGACATGCAAACTACTGCAAGGCTGGTGCCTTGCCGACCAGGTTGTCAATATGGTATTCGACACCACTTCATCAAACACAGGCAATCTCACAGCAGCCTGCATTGCCATCCAGCTCTCACTTGGTAGACCACTGCTCTTGTCCGGGTGCTGGCATCACATTGGTGAGGTGCTCCTCAGCCACATCTTCACTGGACTCACCCTCACCAGAGGTTGTTTAGGTGTCTAAAGTACAACTGGAGCTTGCTGCTGCACAACTACAGTGGCCCACTGTTCATGGGCAAGTTAAGTGCTGAATTCACCATGTGTGCTGCAGCAGTGATAGACTACAGACAAGGTAAGTGCGACTACCATGACTTTGTGCAGCTGTGTCTTCTCTGGGTGCAGATGATGTAGACTCCAGTAAACTTCCAACGACCTGGACTGTGCACAAGGCGTGCTGGATGGGCAAGCTCCTCTACACTCTCTATCTGGCTTTGATGGAACGAGAGAGTGTTTTCTACTGGTGATTCAGTCAGAGTGTATCAAAGGGTGCGCTCGTTTTATTGTCCACGACATTGCAAGCGGCGCGAAGGCCAGCGGACCTTGGTCCTGCTCTTCGCCCCCGAGCGCCGCAGGCGCGAGTGGCCGCGAAGAGCGGGCCAGGGCCGCGCGGCCGGCGGAGCGCCGCGCGAGTTACGAAGCCGTGGTGAATGCAATCGTTATATTTATGCCCCGACCGTAAGGCCTGGGCAAGCCCACGATAAACGCCCGCGCAGTCCGGTGCGCATTTCCGAACGCACCCTTTGATACACTCGGACTGAAACACCAGAGGAAAACACCATCCCTTGATGGAACAGCACATTTTGCATCCCCAGGGCACCATCACCACACGGCAGCAGGTGCCAAAGATTCTGGCATTTGCCAACTTCATTACGCACATCTACGCAACATGGTTGCTGACCTGTAACAGCAGTAGATGCCGCACGGAATTACCTCAAACAACTGAGTACGTCTTTTGACGAGGGCATTGCAACATCAGCTATGAAAGCAAAGGAGGCACCACTAGATGCTGCCCCTGGCTCTCCTCAGCACCAAGATGCCAGCTGATCAGCAGCATGCACTTGCGGATGCCATCTTGGAGCACAAACCAGATAACCTCCCAATGCGAGCCCAGTAGCACTTTGGCACTGGTTTCGGTAAGCCAAAGTTTCCAGTCCTCTCACCGGCCACCAGGTTAGCCGACCTTGCCAACCCAGACTGCTGGTTTGGTATGCACCAGTTGCAAATCGATAGAGCATTTCTTCCACTCAATGTAGAGGATTGGGGTACCAGTGCATCATTCCAGGCAGGTGTGGTGAATGTGCGTGCCATCAATGTTGTGAATGACTGTGCCGACTAGTGAGGGGTCAAACTCACATCAGACTTTGTGGCAGCAGCCAAGTGAGCAACACCTTCAGAATGTTGAGCATGACCAGCCGTGAACAGCCCAATATTCACTCCTATAAGTGCAAGCTGCTGAACACAGTGAATGACTAGGACAATATTTCAATATTTTTCAGTGACTTTCAATGAAAATGTAAATGTTTCTTCTTGATTAAACACCTTTTCTCTTGGCAGAAACACCTCCTCACAAACTATTTGTTGTATTTTTGAGAAATTGCCATGTCATGTTATCAAAAAATTCGAGTTCTAAAAGCAGCCGAAATGTCACTTAACTAGGACAATATTTCAATATTTTCAATCATTTTTCAGTGACTTTCAATGAAAATGTAAATGTTTCTTCTTGATTAAACATGCTTTCTCTTGTCAAAAAACACATTCTCACAAACTATTTGTTGTATTTTGGAGAAATTGCCATGTCATGTTATCAAGAAATGAAAGCTCTAAAAGCAGCCGAAATGTCACTTTTTCCTAAATTTGACCTGCTGCGTTGCACCTCTAACTATGAATGAATTTTCACCAAACTTTGCTAAAATCATTTTTATAGACAGTGGAACAAAGTTCTAGATAGAGTGAGATGAAATCTTTTTGCATTGAATTTTGATGCACCCTAATATATATATATATATATATGAAGAGTTCATTTGCAAAAACAGATAAAAGCCATTTTGGAAAAAAATGAGATGACTATTGTAAATAACAGTTAAGTTAGAGTTTTATTAGAATATAAAATCAATTTTGTTGTTAAGGCAGATATATCCCATTCTAAACGCCCTCAAAGATCAGGTTTTGTTGCAAAAACAGACAAGTGACATAGCTCTTTGTTTGCAGAAACAGATAAATCCATTGGGCAGCGTGTTTAGACCATGTGATCCAAGATGGTGCCCCATTATGCACCAAACTTGTCTCAAACATTGTTCAGGGGTCTGCCATGAGGATAGTCAAACCAGGGGCCATGTGTGGCCCCCAGGGGCCATGTGTGGCCCCCAGGTGCCTCTGGGTGCCACAGGCGCACTGTTGCCCCGTTTTGCACCAAACTTCTCTCAAAAACTGTTCCAGGGGTCTGTCATGAAGATAGTCACACCAGGGGCCATGTG
The DNA here is from genome assembly GCF_963921795.1 of Nannobrachium achirus. Classification (NCBI taxonomy): domain Eukaryota; kingdom Metazoa; phylum Chordata; class Actinopteri; order Myctophiformes; family Myctophidae; genus Nannobrachium; species Nannobrachium achirus. The sequence continues at coordinate 14,885,993 of NC_137823.1, read as the reverse complement.
TGGCTCCGAGGGGCCATGTGTGGCCCCCAGGGGCCTCTGGGTGCCATAGGCGCACTGTTGCCCCATTATGCACACTGTTGCCACCATTATGCACCAAAAGTGTCTCAAACACTGTTCAGGGGTCTGCCATGAGGATAGTCACACCAGGGGCCATGTGTGGCCCCCAGGGGCCATGTGTGGCCCCCAGGTGCCTCTGGGTGCCATAGGCACACTGTTGCCCCATTATGCACCAAACTTGTCTCAAACACTGTTCCAGGGGTCTGCCATGAAGATAGTCACACCAGGGGCCATGTGTGGCTCCCAGGGGCCATGTGTGGCCCCCAGGGGCCTCTGGGTGCCATAGGCACACTGTTGCCCCATTATGCACACTGTTGCCACCATTATGCACCAAAAGTGTCTCAAACACTGTTCAGGGGTCTGCCATGAGGATAGTCACACCAGGGGCCATGTGTGGCTCCCAGGGGCCTCTGGGTGCCATAGGCACACTGTTGCCCCATTATGCACCAAACTTGTCTCAAACACTGTTCCAGGGGTCTGCCATGAAGATAGTCACACCAGGGGCCACGTGTGGCTCCCAGGGGCCATGTGTGGCCCCCAGGGGCCTCTGGGTGCCATAGGCGCACTGTTGCCCCATTATGCACACTGTTGCCCCATTATGCACCAAAAGTGTCTCAAACACTGTTCAGGGGTCTGCCATGAGGAAAGTCACACCAGGGGCCATGTGTGGCTCTCAGGGGCCATGTGTGGCCCCCAGGGGCCTCTGGGTGCCATAGACGCACTGTTGCCCCATTATGCACCAACATTTTCTCAAACAATGTTCAGGGGTCTACCATGTGGCCCCATGTGGCGTGTGGCTCCCAGTGGCCCCTGATATACAGGGGCCCCTGATGAGGCCTGTGAGGTGGCCCCTGGTGTGACTATTGTCATGGTAGACCCATGGACAGTGTTTGTGCCATATTTGGTGCAGATCAGAGCAGCAGTGCGCCTTTGGCACCTGGGGACCCCAGGGGCCACTGATATGGCACACTGGGGCCCCTGGTTTAGCCCTTTGTGTGACTATTGTCATGGCAGACCCTTAAACAGTGTTCATGCTAAGTTTGATGCAGATTGGAGCAATGGTGTGCCTTTGGCACCCCGGGGCCCCCGGGGGCCCCTGATATGGTACACTGGGGCCCCTGGTGTGGCCTGTGAGGTAGCCCCTGGTGTGACTATTGTCATGGTAGACCCCTGAACAGTGGTTGTGCCAAGTTTGGTGCGTATTGGAGCAACGGTGCACCTTTAGCACCCCAGGGGCCCCTGAGTTGTCCCCTATTGTGCCCCCTGGTGGCTACATGTGGCCCCTATAAAAGTACAGACTACTTAAGCATGTTGTCAAAACTTTGTTTTTGCTCTCCTGTAAAATTCTGGAAATCCTTTTTGCATCCTCGATATGGCAAAATTCAATGGTGAAACATCAATTGTGGAGTTATCTGTTTTTGATAAAAAACGACTGTTGGAGTTATCTGTTTTTGCCAAAAAAATAAGTTTAAATTAAAAGAAAAACTATTTTCTAATAAAGTTACATTTTTTATGTTACATCTATTTTGTTAAGTCATTTTTACTTAGTCAAATCCACCCAACTTCAGTTTGATTGATATTACTTTGAGTGCACAATAAAAAAACTGGATTTGTGAACATTTATAAAAACGGAGTTATCTGTTTTTGCAAATGAACTCTTCATATATATATATATATATATATATATATATATGGGTCAGTGACGTGACGCCCCAAAAAAACTTTAAATTGCAGGCATAAAAGTTATTTACTTTTGTTCTACTCACTCTCAACCTTATGGAAATACATTTTGTTTTTAGATATTTTATTGGAATCAGACTTTATTCAGCAGTTTGTTGTACTTGTGCCTAAAATCGTCATATGGTGTGACATGAAAATAATTGTTCATAAAATGAAAATGGAGTACATCTTTCTTAAGTTACTCACTTTATCAAAGTCCTTTATCATAACTAACCAGTGATCCACTATAGTTTTTTGAAAATTAATTATATCTGTATATTTTTTTCATAATCGACACTCTGTGTGAGGCCCATGTTCATGATCTTACAACATATTTTAAATGTATTCTGTCAAAACTTTCTCTAAAATTACACAAATATTTGTGACTCTTCCTGATAATATTCTCTATGTAATCCATAAACATTTTTTTGGTTTAATCATTAATAAAGGTATGATTTTTCACTATTTGGAATGTCACACCAAATGATTTAGTGTCAGACCGTATGATCATATCTTCATGTGTCAAAGCAAACTGTGTTTTAACCTACCTATTAGTGAGTACTGAACTTTACTGATTGATTAAACAATTACCCAGGATAACATGGCCTTAATATTTCTGAACAGGATATTATTGTAGGGCTTTAACATGGGATAAGAAAGAATTGTAGTAGTAGATGGATGATGAGGATGTGCACAGGAATGCTACGCACACCTAAGTCTTCTGCCGGCCCACGGCAGAAGGATCCTAAAGAGACAATAAGGCGCATAGCCACACTTGGAGCCAAGGCAACATTTTATTAACACCAATTAGTGGAAACAGAACTCAGCATTCAGGTAAATTGCTTTTTTCCGAAGTCTCCTGAACTTGAACACAGCATTTTGTGTTGAACAAATGTAATTAGGAATCATGACATTACACCACATCTCCACTAGCTAAAGAGTGCTGGGTTGCGCAACTCCGAAAATAGCTGATCTACAAGCTCTCGCAGCACAACGTGTTGAGAGCTTGTAGATCAGCTATTTTCGCTAGTTTTGTCTCGGGTCCTACCTTAACACTGTCCACTGTCCAGTCCAGTGAGTGAAAGTACAAAAGTATTAGATCAGATTAGATTATACATTTAGACTGTATTGTACATCAGCCAGTCGTATTTGGTGAGGGTAGCAAACCGGCTGCCTTGTTGCGGTTCTGCTATGCCACAGACAACCTCCTGCTCTTCGTAAAAAATGCAGTCTCGCCCCTTTGGCTCCTCTCTCCTTGCTGGGTCATTGTTTGCGACCGTAGGTCGCAGTTACTTGCACACTATCCAAACCTCCACCGGCTGTCCCTCCGTCACTCCCTCCGTCACTCCCTCCGTCACTCCCTCTGTCACACGTCACACGTCACACTTTTGCCCTGCTCATATCTCTGCAACCGTTGCCCCGATCCATGCCAGATTTTGCACACACACTCCTTGCCTGCCAAACTACAACCTCCAAGGACCCCCGGAGTTTCGGGGACCCCCAGGTCCCTGGGGGACCCCCAGGTGTAAAAAATTACCAAATGTGCAAAAATGACCAAATGACCACCCCAACGGGGCTGCTCACGGGGCATTCCCGGGGACCACCCACTCCTGGTGCTCCAGAACTGATGCAAAAGTGGTGGCGCCCCCAGTGGAGGACCCCCTGCCACTGCAGCTCACATAAAATGCCGTAACTCGGGCTAGGAGCGACCGGGAGAGCCGGGGCCGGTACCTATTCGTCCGCCTTGGCGGCGAGGAGACCCCACCCCTCATTTCTCACATGGCCCTCTAGCGCCACCATGAGGCCGATTCAGATTTTGCCCTAAAATCACGAAAATCACTACACAGTATGTCTACACTCATGTCAACAACATGGATCAGGAAGATTTTGGAAAAACACATTTTTGCTCTATTTATGGAGATAAGCGACCAACGGTCGCTTATCTCCCGATTAGGGAGTCTTACTGGTTAGTTTCTCCCTGTACTTTCTCGTTCTCTCAGCACTTGTCATTTTCCAGCTGACAAAAGAAAATGGAATGTATAGTTTAAGACAAAGAGAAAATATTGTTGAGATTGAAACAATATGTTAAGGTTTCTGTGAAGGGGTTTCTGCTCTGTCTGATGAATTTGAAGTATCACTGAATGAAGCTAAATTACATTTTATGTAAAAATGTTTAAAACAAATGTTTAAATGTACAAAAGAAACATGGAACTTTGTTATTGCGACCGTAGGTCGCAGTTACTTGCACACTATCCAAACCTCCACCGGCTGTCCCTCCGTCACTCCCTCCGTCACTCCCTCCGTCACTCCCTCTGTCACACGTCACACGTCACACTTTTGCCCTGCTCATATCTCTGCAACCGTTGCCCCGATCCATGCCAGATTTTGCACACACACTCCTTGCCTGCCAAACTACAACCTCCAAGGACCCCCGGAGTTTCGGGGACCCCCAGGTCCCTGGGGGACCCCCAGGTGTAAAAAATTACCAAATGTGCAAAAATGACCAAATGACCACCCCAACGGGGCTGCTCACGGGGCATTCCCGGGGACCACCCACTCCTGGTGCTCCAGAACGGATGCAAAAGTGGTGGCGCCCCCAGTGGAGGACCCCCTGCCACTGCAGCTCACATAAAATGCCGTAACTCGGGCTAGGAGCGACCGGGAGAGCCGGGGCCGGTACCTATTCGTCCGCCTTGGCGGCGAGGAGACCCCACCCCTCATTTCTCACATGGCCCTCTAGCGCCACCATGAGGCCGATTCAGATTTTGCCCTAAAATCACAAAAATCACTACACAGTATGTCTACACTCATGTCAACAACATGGATCAGGAAGATTTTGGAAAAACACATTTTTGCTCTATTTATGGAGATAAGCGACCAACGGTCGCTTATCTCCCGATTAGGGAGTCTTACTGGTTTATTGTTATATCTGTAGTTAAATACAGTATAAATCATATGGTGTGACAATCAAGTCATATGGCGTGACAAGCAGACATGTCACACCATTATGATTAAGTGTCACACCATATTACGTTTTCTGCATTTAGGTTTACCTTGAGGCTACTATGTACACATTAGCATGCTAACAGCATGCTAGCTATAACAAAGCAACCTAGATCTACATGGAAATATGACCAAAACTTCAAATAACTTAAGCTTTTTTTAATGAAAAGGTGTCACACCAACAGACATCCAAAGTGGTGAGTTTGTCAAAGTTTCAACAAGATGGCATTTCATGAAAATGTTAAAATCATAACTCACCTCAGACACCTGTCTTGCAGTTGTGCTGGGAGTGCTGAATAGCCTTACAGAAGAAGGACCTCTCTAGCCAATAGGTGTCCAAATAATTGCCTGTTTAATTTGTCCAAACTAGTGTCACACCAAATGATTTTGGTTTGGGGGACAAAATGTTTTTGATCAGAAATGACTGAAAACATTATGCTTTGACTTTGAACAGATATAGGCTCACAAATAGACATTTTTTTAGCCTAAATTCATTTTCAAATGATTTTTAGCAATTCTTTTTCTTAGTTTTATTCAAGTTCCCACTTTGAGAAACAAGGTCAGGACAGTCACACCATATGAGTTTTGCCATGTTTGGTTGAAAATTCTGAAGAAATGAGGAATGAAATGTTTTAATCTTGAGTAAGTTCACATAAAGCTTAATGTCCTGCACAATATTCAGAAGGTTTTTGACAAATATATTTTTTATTTATACATGTTTGACACCGAGGACAGCGAAAACGTTACGTCACGTCACCCACCCATATATATATATATTTGTTTTGCTGTTGCGCAGCCTCCACGACCACCACTCAGTTCACACGGGTGTGATTTTTAGTATTATTATTTGTTTTTCCTCCCAGCTGTTTTTTTTTTCTGCATCTTCCCATATTTCATAACTGTGGCACTGTGTGTGTGTGTGTGTGTGTGTGTGTGTGTGTGTGTGTGTGTGTGTGTGTGTGTCGTGTGTGTGTGTGTGTGTGTGCACGCGCGCCGCGCACACGTGCGTTTGCGTGTTATGGCCATATATTTGGAGATCCCTAATGTCAGCGCAAAATGGTTAGGAAATGGTTTCTGTTCTCTGTTCTGGTGTGTGTGTGTGTGTGTGTGTGTGTGTGTGTGTGTGTGTGTGTGTGTGTGTGTGTGTGTGTGTGTGTGTGTGTGTCTCTGTCTGTCTGTCTGTCTGTCTGTCTGTCTGTCTGTCTGTCTGTCTGTGTGTGTGTGTGTGTGTGTGTGTGTGTGTGTGTGTGTGTGTGTGCGTGTGTGTGTGTGTGTGTGTGTGCATGTGCGTGTACGTGTACGTGTGCATGCATGTGTGCGTGTTATGGGCATATTTGGAGATCCCCGATGTCAGCACAAAATGGTTAGGCAATGGTTTCTGTTCTCTGTTCAGTTCTGTTATGTTCTCTTTGCTCTCTCTGTGCGCTCTCTCTGTGCGTGTGTGTGTGTGTGTGTGTGTGTGTGTGTGTGTGTGTGTGCGTCCGTGCCTGCCTGCCTGCCTGCCTGCCTGCCTGCCTGCCTGCCTGCCTGCCTGCCTGCCTGTCTGCCTGCATGCGTGTGCGTGTACATTTGAGATAGTAATGTTATCATAATTTAATATAGGCCTAGAAGGTAATTTGCTTAGGAAATAATCAACAGTTGTACCTCTATTTGCATCATTATACCACCTTGAACCATATTCAAATTGCTGCTTTATTATTACATACATGTTAATCTATCTATGATATCATTTGATTGCATAAGTATTAATCTCTCTATTATATAACCATGTGTTATATTATTACCACTTTTATCTTATTTGTACACAATTAATTGTGTTTAATTCAATTCTTCTCTCCTCAGGGCATGTGGGAGGGTGGGTGGGTAGATGTGGTCTGTTTAGTACGTTGCATTATTTGTATTGTATTGTTTTGTCTGACAAAACTCAATTAAAAGAAAAAAATATATTTATATAATCATTGAAATGTTGAATCCTACCTGAACTCCTAAGCCTCTGCGACAAGCATCCGTTCAGCGAGTTACTCTGAGGGGAATGAGGGGTCAGTCGAGAGACACAGACGTTTCCTTTTTCTCTTCTCTGTCCTCGAACTTGAACTTGAACCTCGTAAGTGACACGAGGACAGAGAAGTGAAAAAGGAACAGTGTTTCGCAAGTTACTTTAATGCAACCTTTGTGTATATATAGGTTACGTTGTAGACCAGGGGCTGACTGGGCATCAGGCATACCGGGCATATGCTCGATGGGCCGACTATACAAGTTGGCCTGTGGGCCAGTGGGGCCCCCGAAAAAAAGTATTTTGACACCATAGGATAATTACAGTCATTTTTAGTCTGGGCGGCCACTAAGTGGAGAGGTCCAATCCTTCTGTCCACAGAGAGCAGAGACATCCCATGATGGCCCACTGACTTGTCTTTCATCTGAATACCGGCCTAGCAGCCCAATCACAGCCACAGGCTATACCGGTACTGTGGCCCAGCAGTCCCACCCAAACATAAAACAGCTGATAAAAGCCCACAACGTGCCGCTGCCTCGACGCGCTGTGGGCTTGTAGATCTTCTATGTTTGGTTTGCGCTGGTTGTGGTGGGCCGGTCTGCGCCAAGATGCCAGGGCCGAATTTGTGTCCCAGTCCGGCCCTGTTGTAGACCCTTTTAAACGGACCGAACATATCAAGTGGCTCAAGTGGATGAAGAAGTGCACCAAACAGAAAAGGCCCTCAGTTTCCTTGTCGGTTCAGCCAACAGAGGGCCTCAGTCATCTCATACAGCTACTGTTACCGGCTTTGCTTTATTATCTTGACCTGGAACAATATCTGCTAAAACAATTCAGAGTTGGGGACAATATCTCTGCTGTCGGGCCGAAAACCTCCAAAAATGTTCATTTTTTGGAAAATGAGCTCAAGTGGAGTTAGGAGGTTTTGACCGAAGGGCTTTTTACTACTTTTCATTATTTAAATATTATTTGAACCAACACTCAGCTGTAATGGGTGTTCAATAGCCCTGATTTATGGCCAAAAATCAACAACCTAAAAAATTGGCCAGACAGTGACGATATGCATAAAATAACTGAATTTGAGGTTAAAACCCATTAAGACCTGGAACGCATTATTACTTTTCCCACTATTTTTGAATAATCGTGAAAATGTGTGCAAGTCTTTGAATATTTTTGACCAGATTCTATAATGTCTCCCAAATCCTAACAGGTTTCTGAAAAACCTATGTTTCTATAGATGTCAGTGCTGCTCAAACATGTCAAGATATAGGTAACGCAGGTGTCTTCAAAGAAAAATCATGTGTAATACGTGCAAATGGCCTAGAAAGTGAATGCACTTGACTTTGTAAATGTTAATATTTATTTTATTTCTAAATCATTGTTAGAGTTGATTATTTCATGTTGAATATATCAAATCAAATTATAAACATTATTTGTATAACACAACAACCCACGCTGACCTAAGTGCTATAACATGGTTAAAATAAAACTATTCAAAGCATCAAAACTAATGAAAAAATAATAATAATACAAAAATAAAAGAAAATATCATAACACATGAAATATGCAGTATGTATGAATCTGGAGATGAAGACAGACAACAATGGTTAGGTGGGAGTAATTCAGTTAACAATATTGTAGATTTTTAAAATATGCATTATGCATTATTGAGAGTTCTATAAAATGTCTTCTCTTTTTAATAAAACATTTCTTCTGGAGACACAGAATCACTCCTTTTTGATGCATTACAAGTGATAGGAGTTTATGTGAGCATAGATATATACTGCACACATGCTGTAGATCAGGGTTTCTCAAAGTGGGTTCCGTGGCACCCTAAGGTGCCTTGACGCAAGTACACCCATGTTGGACTTGCTTGGAAGTCATGAATATCACTTCAGTTAAACCACTTTAAATAGACCCGAGTTGCTCTTTTCCCAGCTTCACCAAATGTCTTTGCAAAACAATAGCAGATCTACAAGCTCACAATGCTTATAAATAAGCTATTTTTGGTGAATGTCCTCCCCCAGCAGAATAGGGATGCTGGGGTTTAAGTGGTTTAAACACCAAGTATGACGTTATTTTCAATCTGTCCTAATATGGAAACAGATATTCCTTGTAACATATTGTATCTAACAGGGAAAGATTTACATATTTACGTATAGTAATATGACATAAATGTAAGGCTATGGAAATCAATACTATGTCATTCAGGTTGATCAGGTTGATTTTGTCTTTTAAAACTATGACGGAAAATGTCACATTGTCACACCCAAGATGCGGACGAGATTCTGAATGTGAAACAGATTTTTTTTCTTTTTCTTTTTTAAAGAGGCCAAACTCAAAGGGTGCTCAAAGTAGATGAGAGTAACAGATGTGAATATATCCTTGTATGGGCCGTTCTTGTGTCCGTAGAGTTGCTGTCTTAGAACACGGAGGGTTCCTGGAAGGGTTCCCAGTTCAATCCCGGGCTCCCCCAGAGTTAGGTTCGAAGAGTCCTTGAGCAAGACTCTGAACCCCTAGTTGCTCCCGGTGAGCAGGTTGGTGCCTTGCATGGTTTCCACCGACATCGGTGTATGAATGTGTGTGTGAATGGGTGAGTAATGCACAATCTATGTAAAGCGCCTTGGATAAAGGCGCTATATAAATGCACCATTTACCGTTTCTAGGATCAGCGGGAATGAACAATAATAAAAAGGAAGAAGAGATCTGAGCACTCAAAAGTGTGGGGAGTTAAAGATTTATTCTACAAAACCAACATGTTTCGACCGTTAAGGACTTCATCCCTAATGAAGACCTTAATCATTCAAAACAAGTTTTTATAGAATAACATTTCCTCCACATGTTTCAGTCCTTCAGATCTCTTCTTTTTTTTATATGAACCAGATCATTGGTTCAAATCCGGATCAGTGTCAGGCGCGTCCAGAGCTCTGCGTAGGTTCTGCCAGAACAGTCCAGAGTGCTGTCCAGCCTGGGTCCAGCTCAGGTAGGTGTGTGTCTTCACCAGCCTCCTCATCTGATAGTGGGGAGACAACTGCTGGGCTGGAATGTCCTCCAGAAACACCAGGATCAACACGTCCTTCTGTTCATCAAACAGACGGTAGCTGCACACAGGAGAGGAGAGGAGAGGAGAGGAGAGGAGAGGAGAGGAGAGGAGAGGAGAGGCACTTTACAGTGGTGGTACTCTATTTCGCTCCCTCCCTCCCACACGCATGCACGCACACACGCACGCACGCACACACACACACACACACACACACACACACACACACACACACACACACACACACACACACACGCGCACACACACACACACACACACACACACACACACACACACACACACACACACACACACACACACACACACACACACACATCCCAATAGGTGTGTGTGCGTCTGTCTGTCCGTGTTCACAATTTGCAGTCATGCGTCTCCTTTTTAAAGTGCTGCTGGTGTTGTTTGTCCCGTGTTCAGTTGTCAGTCAGTAGCGTTTGTGCAACAGACATACAGACAGACAGACAGACAGACAGACAGACAGACAGACAGACCATAATGTCAGCTATAGCGCCCTCACCTGGCCATCTGGAACTCTCTAGAGCACCATTCACTCTCCAGGTAATGACGGCTGATCACACAGATGGTCTTTCTGCTGCCATAGATGGCATCTGTGATGTTCTCTATGATGGGTGTACCTGGAAACAAACCACACAGTAATGAAGCATAGCGCTAGTTCATGCAGGACACGAGAGTCTCGCCCGCCTCAGCTGTAATCAGCTGTCAGTCAGCTCCTATTCCTATTCCTCATTCACAGCTGTGCTGGTCATTACGTCACACTGTCATACTCCAATCAGAGCTCACATTCTGTAAGGGAGGCTCCTTTAAATACTCCTTACATTCATCAGCTCTGCTTGCCTTGTCTTGCTGCCTACTTCACATCTGCTGCTGCTGAGCTGCCTCCTCAACCCCAGCTTCCAACTTTTGATCAGAGTCTGGCACAGGCTCAAATGTTTGTGATTGTATGTCTGCTGATTCAAGCTAATACATCAATGTATTGCTTTGCACTACTATTGTATCCCTATGGGAGGGGTAAGCTTATTAATGTTCCCTGATTTTGCATAGCAAGCTGCTTGGACAAATTTCTGGGAACAGCATCTCTGAAAGCAGAGACTTTAACGCCATGTTTAACTGTATTCCATTTGTTGCAATAATGGTTAAATCTACTTTGACGTGAGATCACACAGATGGTTTTGCTGCTGCCATAAATGGCATCTGTGGGAATGCCCATTTATGGACCCATATATGGGCATTCCCAGATCACACTTCTCACAAATCAATTATGTCCTTGTCCCTTTTATGCCCAAATATGGAGATCCCTGTCCCGATGTCATCAATATTAAGGGCATATCTGGGAATGACCATATTTGGTAATGCCCATATATGGGCATGTTCTGGCATAACATTGTTGACTATCATGCAGTGGTCTCCATATATGGGTAACTGGTCCGATATACATCACTGGCCAGATGGCCAAGAAATGGCGCGACCTCGCCCTAAAGGGCCCTGAAGCGTCGTGCTAGTAATGGCATATACGTCATTTAACTTAAACGATAGTTTACAAATGACTTTTGTACACTCTCAGAGTTACAGACCAGAAAGGGTCTATTTTTGGTGGTAACCAGACCCGACAGTGTTCTGAACTACACTTTTTCACTTTTTATGAGAGAAAGGTAGATTGTATTAAATACTGTCATAATAATGCCACTAGACAACACACTTTTTGATTAGTGCTCCTGGAAGGAGCTAAGCTCCAACATCTGGCTTTGTCTGAACTCTGAAGTGTGGCCTACATCTGGCCTACATCTTGGCACAAAGCGCTCAAAGTTTGTTGTACTCCCAGGGTCATTTATTTTATTTTGGTGAGAGAGATGTGATCCCTATTTGTTTACAAGTGGTGTTGACAGAAAGAGACAGACAGACATTTAAATAAATACAACGTAAGTGAGATACAGAGAGAGATATTTGTACCTGGTAGAAAATCTCGGTGGTGCAGACAGAGTCTCCAGCCCTGCTCTCCCTCCAGCACTGGAAGCATTTCATTACAAACCCAGAGCTCATCTTGAACGTTGTAGGAGATGAAGGCATCGTAGCGCTGAGGAGACCCTTTCTTTCTTTCCTTGGCATCATAAAGGAAGGCCAGGAAGAGGTAGTAGGCATAGAGAAGATGCAACCTCAGGAAGTGGTAGGTGAAGGATGTGACCAGAATCAGCACAACCACACAGGTGGAGGAAATGTAGCAGATGAAGCTGGTGTCCACCCAACAGGAATGATAGTCAAAGTCCAGAAACCGGGTTCCTTGTTTCGCCAAAGGGTAGCCGCAAGTGTAGCGGTGAGCATCAACTACCTGTGTTTGGTTGTTGTTCAGCATCCACTGTTGGAAGTCAGCATTAGAGCAATCACAAGTGAAAGGGTTGTCGGCCATGTAAATATACCTGAGAGCAGGTAGAAAACGGAACACAGAGACATTGATCACCGTCAACTCGTTATGGCTCACATCCAGCCATGTAAGTTCAGTCAGGTTGGCTTCTGCCATATTCAGGTAATCCAGGGACTTCAGATTACTGCTTCTTATGGTAAGAGTCTTCAGCTGTGGTACATATTGAAATGGGTTTCTGCATGGTGGTTCATTATAGCCATTATCAACTGTAAAATGTTCCAAATGCATCATATCCCGGAGCATGATTGATATAATTAAACTTGATTCTGGCGTAGGCCTAGACGTTTGTGGAATTAATTGTAGGGTAAAATTCTTCAGGCTGTTGGGTAATGGTAACTTGTCAGGAGGTAAAGATGTCATTTCGATAGAGTTGACATTAATAGTTAGACTGAATGTTTCAAGTTCATCAAGTCCTTTCAAATAGGAACGGCTCCAATATGAATCAAAGTCAACTAATTTCACATCTAAGTGCTTGAGTGATTTTAGACTGGTAAAATCCCCATAGTTGAGAAATGGGATGACATTCTCATTTAAATCCAACAATTCTAGTTTCTGTAGACCAGTCTTGAACGTGTCATCAAACGTCCAAATGGTATTATGATTCACAGTCAGAACCTTTAACTCATTAAGATTTTCAAAAACACATGGTTTGAGTTCAGAGATGTGGTTGTTGTCTAGATGAAGGTGTGTGAGCCTGGTTAAATGTAAGAAGTCTGAGCAGCTTAAATGATTAATAGCATTGTTATTCAGTTTTAAAATTTTAAGCATGGAGAGATGCTTAACATCATCTGGCACTTTTAAAAGTGCGTTGTATTCAAGCTTCAGGTGACTTAGTCGCTTCATGTGTTTTATTGAACCATTAGACAGTTCAATCAGGTAACTATATGATAGATCCAGATTTGTTAACTGAGTGCAAGCTGACAGTTGTTCACTTAAAAATGTAACAGTGTTGTGGTATATGAGTGTCCTCAGAGTGGTAATGTTGCAGGCGATATTCAGAAGACCTCTCTTTATCCACTCCTCCATCTTAGATAGCTGTAGATACTCTAGTGAACCAAGGCTCTGTAAAGACTTTTTAATCGAGTCAAAAGATATGGAAGAATCCTCAAACTTGACCGTAGTTATATTCCTGAGAGAATACTTGTCTGGTATGTCCCACTCCCATCCTTCAGCACAACAGCCTGTCAGGTCAATCGTCTCAAGATGTGGGAATACAGCTGTTGTGATGCTAAACTTTGTTATCGACCTTGAACCAACTCTCAACTCCCTGATCTCACTTGACATGTTTAATGGCAGGTCTTTGGTCTGAAACTCTTGAATCGCAATGTCCAGCACCTGTAAATGTGGTAGTTCCAAAATGGGGATGAGATCTGTAATTTGATTGGATGTCAGACCCAGTGTCTGTAAACTTGGGAGTAGCTGGAAGGCAGCAGGGTTGATGGATTGGATGTGGTTATTATACAAGTTCAGTTCCAAGAGGTTGGACAGTCCCTGAAACATAGTGTCTGTCAGCGTTGTTAGTTCATTTTTGTTCAAATAAAGTACTTTCAGTTCCACCAAATGGACAAAAGCACCGTCATCAACATGAGTTATTGAATTATAACTGAGGTCCAAATCTCTGAGATTTGACAGATGGTAAAAAACGGTCCTGTTTATCTTTTGGATGAAATTATGCTGGAGTGTTAATGATACAACCTCTCTGGGAATGTCATCTGGTACGCTAAGGAGTTGACGATATTCACAGTCCATGTCCATAGAGACACCATCAATGACATGCTTAGAGTAACTAATAGTGCAGTCTTTCAGGATGTAAGCCAGTGTGGGACTAAGAAAGGTGCAGAACAGAAATAAGAAAGAGAAACCATGGCAGCTTCTTATCCGTGCCATCATGGCTGTCTCCAGGGTCAACTGTCAGGTACTGTTGGTGCAGTAACTCTGCTGTGGACACTGGTTGGTGAGAACACTGTTCAGCACTGGTGACCTAAAAAGAACACAACAGTGAACAGTTCAGAAAGAGATAGCGTAGAGAGCAAGGGGGGGGAGGAATAAAAAAAGAGACAACATATCTTAACTAGAGAGGTTCTGAATTGGCATCAGTTTGGCAGTGACCGGGCCAACGGCTTCAGAGATTAGCTGGAAACAGACGGACGGACAGATGGACAGACGGAAACACACACACACACACACACACACACACTGAGGCACGGACGCACGGGAGGAAAACATAGTCTCTCCCAATCCTTTGGGCCTGATGAGACGACTACATGTCTCCATTCCGACATGCATAGGCGATTCTAGCCTCTTCTATCAGGGGGTGCAAGACAGACCGAGTACTTCTAATGTGTTTTTTAGCGTTTTTTTACCCAAATGTAACCCCAAAAAAAAGTGCAAAACAGGTGCTTCTTTTTCTAGACACCATGAGCAAATGTATTTACTTATATTTTACAGGCAGAGCCAGCACAAGACATATAAAGCCAAACATCAAGTTAATCATCAAGCAATCAAGCAATCATCCTTATTACACAATGAACTGCAGCCTCCGGTTTTTGGCACTTGCATACTGATCAATTATTTGCTGCAGTTTAATTTTGTGTTCTTTCTCAATCTGTAAAATGCCTATATGGTGTTAATCTCACAGACCACCCATAGTGCCTGCTGAGTCTGCCAAGTTAACAACAGAAATACTTGCCCCTCCTCTCTTTTTGCGCACATTTTACAAACCACGATCACTGTTTTATTTAATAATTATAAAATAAAGTTACATTACAAAAAAAAGTAAAAAAATAATGGCCGCCTGGTGGTCAGGGGGTGCAAGTGCACCCAAGGACACCCCTTAAAATCGCCTATGCCGACATGTCTCCTTTCCGACATGTCTCCATTCCGACACTAACCCCATCTCTAACCCTAACCCTAAACTTAACCTCTATGGAAGTGTCGCCACTCCGACAATAAGAAGTCAATGTCGGAGTGGCGACATGTCGGAATGGTGAGCGCCCCCTGCTGAGACAACCATTTACACAAACATATCCATCCAAAACATGCATGTACATGAGAAATAGAAATAAGGTGCATGATGTAGCAACCAGTATCTGTTCCTAGACAAGTAGCCTATAGTCTTAAAGAACATAATCATGTAACCTTTTGATTTTTTAACTTGAGGTTCAATCTGATTGATTGATTAATAAATACATACATCCTCCATGACCATGACTCATGGAGGATGTCACTCACAAGGAGAGTCAATGTTGATAGAACTCTAATGTAAAAGTACACAATGTGCCGCTTTGCTCTGCATTGTGCACTTGTAGATCTGTTATTTGCCACTAGAGCAGTGGAGACGTCAGCCTAGGAACCAAACTAGTGAAAATAGCAGATGTACAATTG